>NW_005871412.1:603458-677839 GCF_000147115.1 Myotis lucifugus
CATATTTCCATCAAGAAATTCTGGATTAGCCCTAACTGGTTTGGCTCAGTGGATAGAGCAGGGGTGGGCAAACTTTTTGACTCGAGGGCCACAATGGGTTCTTAAACTGGACCGGAGGCCAGAACAAAAGCATGGATGGAGTGTTTGTGTGAACTAATATAAATTCAAAGTAAACATCATTACATAAAAGGGTACGGTCTTTTTTTTTTTTAGTTTTATTCATTTCAAACGGGCCGAATCCGGTTCGCGGGCCGTAGTTTGCCCACGCCTGGGATAGAGTGTCGGCCTTCGGACTGAAAGGTCCCAGGTTTGATTCTGGTCAAGGGCATGTACCTTTGGTTGCGGGCACATCCCCAGTGGGAGGTATATAGGGAGGCAGCTGATCAATGTTTCTCTCTCATCATGTTTCTAACTCTCTATCCCTCTCCCTTTCTCTCTGTAAAAAATCAATACAATATATTTTTTAAAAAAAGAAATTTCTGGATTAGAAAAGCCTGCTAATCTTCCTTAGGGTTTGGTGGCTAAGCCAAGGAATCCCGAAAACAAACTATCCTCCAAATGAAAGTGGGGGAGAGGAGAAAGGGTAAGGAATTAATTAATTGCTGTGAAGTAATGAGCAGTGATGTCCTAAATTAGCAAAGCCAAAATTATAAAAGTAGGCACATTTAGCAACTATTTTTAAAACACCCCTCCCCCATCCTACTAATGTAACTTAAAATGATTCTAATAGCAATAGGAAGGCAGGACCTTCAGAGTTTTATAGCAAGTTCTGCCCTTTAGAATGCAGGCTTTGTCACTTTCATAAGGTTTAGAGTTGCTTAAAAAGAGTAGATTTATTTTCTCCTTCTAAAGCCTTAGACTCCAAGCAGAGTAACATGGGGTAGAATCTTAAGTAATTTAATGAGGACAGATTGAAAGAATAATTGCATTAGTTAATGGTCATGTTTTGACTAAGCATGTTTTGCAAACACACTTGGATTTGAAACACTGGTGCGAGGTATGCAAATTGAATGTGTGTATGTTAAAAATTAGTTACTGCAGCATGACTAATTTATGATAATGTCTGTTGTTCTTTTAAAGTTGTAAATGCATTTAGAAAGAATTAACTTGTCATTTTTTTGCTGAACAGACAACCAAATAAAGGGAACCGATCAAGGTCTCTACATTTTACGCTCTGGTAATTTTTTATTGAATAGAGTGGAACTATTGATTATGGAAAGCTACTCTGAAGTGCAAAGCTCTTTGCTCTTCAGCAGACGGCTTTGCTAGCCAACCTCCACGCATGTATTATTAATAGAGTTCTATCGCTATGCACAGCACTTAGCAGTGCGTTACCTTTCTTACACTAACAGGGGAACAAATCTTCCATCCGGGAGGGCTTAAAGTGGCACAGTGGGGACTCATGAAACTATATGCATCAGCAAAAGGTGGACTCAATAAAAAGCATCAGTTTCCTTCTGTTGAAACACTTTATAACTTTGAAACAGTTGTTTATTTTCTAAAACAGATTCTCCTGAGGGTTCCAGTCCATGACCCCTCTACCCCTCAGCTGCTGCAGAAAAGCTGCACTTACTATGTACCGGGTGTGGGCGCTGTGGAAAATGGAAGAAGATAGAGAAGATGTGTTCGGTGATGTACATGGTGTTCTGTTCTGGAAGGCAAACTTTTCCAAATTTAGATCTGAACTCATTCCTCACCCTTTTGGAGCTACTCTTATAACCAATGACAACAGAGATTTTTCTTGGCTGGCAAGGCAGACACATTGTTAGCAAAAGCAAGGTCACAGGGACCACCTCAATCTTGGTGTGTTCCTCTCTTCCCTGAGTAGGTGTCCACATTTGACCTCCTTGGTGATGCCAAATTCAGCTGTTATTTATAAGAAATGGCTTTGGATCCTCCATACACACATTATATAGTAAGTATAAAAATGAAATAAAGTATTCTATGCACCATATTGTTTGAAAACTGTCCTACATTTGAGCATCCATCCATCCATCCATCCATCCATTGTTTATTGAGCATTTACTATGAGTCAGGTATTTTTATAGATGCTATCCATTCTACAGTAAAGGAAAATGATAAATAAATAAAAATGAATTGTGGAAGCATTACTAACTATTAAAAAATCTTAGAGGATATGGTTACCATATTCTGGACATTTTTGTTTTTAAAAAGTATACTACACTAGATTCTTTTTAAAAAATATATTTTTCATTGTTGATAGTATTACAGATATCTCTTATTTCCCCCCCTTTACTTCTTCCTCCAAGCCCATACCACCACCATCCCCAGGTCTTCACTACCATATTGCCTGTGTCCATGGGCTATGCATATAAGTTCTTTGGTTTATGTCTTCTGGTCCCCCAACCCCACATCGAGGTATATCAGTCTGCGCCATGCCTCCATGCTTTCGGTTTATTTTGTTGGTCAATTCATTTTGTTCATTAGATTCCACAAATAAGTGAGATCAAGTGATATTTGTTTTTCTCAGTACACTAGATTCTTAAGATGAATAAACTAAGCGATCATAAAAGTAAAGTTTTCAGGTTCCCAAACTGCACAGTTTCAGGCTGAAGCAGGTGGTGAACAAACATTTCTGCATGACATGTCACCCCCAGCACTAACTTTTTTCCAATGGATGAAGGAAGTCAACAATTGAGCCAGCTTTTATGCCCCCCTTTCCCTTGACTCTCTCCCTGGCTTCAATATCCATCTAAAAAGATCTGGAGAAATGATGATTTTATCTAGAACATTTGAAATTGGTGTCAGGTCCTTAGAGAGAACTTAAGGAGACAGGGGCTTGTTTTACGAGGGAATTAAAGTAGCTGCAGGAGACTCAGAAGTCTTAATCTGAGTCTGCAGAGATTAACTTTTCATGAAGAATTTCTAGATTACCCATAATAAGAATAAACTCATCCATATCAGAGACAAGGAGGGGTGGATTATAAGAGTTTATCTATTCAATGCAAGACTCAACTATTGAAGCAATGTTTTACATACTGGCTCTTCTGTGTGGTAATATCACACAGTCTATATAATACAGTCAGCCATGCAGCTTCTGCCTTGAGATCTTTTAAGAGTTTCACTCTACATTGGTCACTGTCACTTTTTACTAGTGCTGTCTTGTATTTTATTTCAAACTCTAAATGACCAGTTCCAAGGTAGAATAGTCAGTTCTGCATGAAATCTGTTGCCTCCTTGTTAGGGAGGTCATCTGAGCTGCCATTCCCAAGAAGGATATCTACAGCTGATGTTTTGCAATATTCTAGTGTGCTACCGTGTCTTCAACAAGAATGGGCTCTACTTAAATACATGGGATTTGGAGTCAGAGCTGTTTCAGCTTCAGGTTATGTCTAAGATCTCTGACATTAAATATTTTAGATATTATAGTCCCTGGATCCTCTGACTTTCCTATGCTATCTAGTAAACAGGACCATCTGACCATCTATGGTCTTCGAATGCTTTTCACCTTCCTCTTAGTTGCATCAGGATCTAATAATTTAGTTGTTAAGCAAAACATAGGAACCAAGGTTCCTTGTGTTTCAGTATTTTGAAATAACAAAGAATAACATAATGCCTAAGGTCTTAAAGGTCAATGGTAGGAGATAAACACACCAAGAAAAAAGGTGTCAAGTGACATGCAAATGTATCCCCTCTCTTATTTCTATTCCCACCCCTTAATATACAATTTGAGTGCTTAGTGTTATGTTGGGGCAGAGCAAAAAATTACAAGTAGACTGTATAATGATGGAGGAAGGGGTATCTTGGTTATGTATGTCTTGGTCAAATATAGCAAACCCTTGAAATAAGTTTAAAGCTATACACAAAGCTAACTCCCTGATAGAGCTAAAATTTCCCAAGTTAGCACAACATACACTAGTCTATCTCCTTTCAAATTAAGTTGGTCGCCCCAAGGCAACTTCCAAAGTGTCCCTTTTATGGAATGATGCCTTAGGAACTGGCATTCATAGTGTTTTGAGTTAAAATGATGGTCTATGAATCACTAAGTAGCACCAATGCTATGCAATATTCATATACAGAAACTAGAACCCTTTCTAGCACTACCCTTTTCTTGAAAAAAATATTCTTCCCCAAATTACATAAATGGCAGATTTCCTTACTTCTTTCAAGCTTCCCCCCTCCCCTTCGCATCCAAATGCTGCCTGTTCAAATGAGGCTTCTCTAATAACCCTGTTTAATTCTATACACTGAGCTGACTCCCATCACAGCATCCCAGAAGCCTCAATCTTTCCCTGGCTCAATTATCATACTTTTTCTACAGCTCATACAAACATAGTTTATTTAATGTATTATATTTACTTGGTGTATCTTTACTAAAATTGAAGTCCCATGATGAAGATGTATCCCAAACACTTACAACAGTGTTTGACACATAGAAAGAGCTCATTGTGTATTTACAGAATGAATGAACATGTGTCCTACAGCAAAGACGGTAGAAGGATAAAAGCCAAACCACATTCTAAGAGAGTTTTAAGAAACACTATGAAAAGTCATAGAAATGTACATTTACCTGCTGGAGAGAAATTTGGTGAATGAAATTGCTTGATGCATATGAATTGGTCATGAATTCTGGGAGAGGAAAAATAGGCATTTTTGATACCTAATAGACTTTTGCTCCCATTTCTCTCATTCACAATGAATTTTAATCACCAATGTCAAAATAGAAACAAGTTTGTAGACAGCTTTTATTCTTTCCTGTGGTAGAGGCCACAGCTCAGATTGCAGACAAATAAGATTTGACAATGTTAATTGTGTTGCTGTTATGTATGCCTTGTCCTTTCTACCACCCAGTGGAATCTTTAATTAGCACAACATTCTCCCTAGAAACATTGATTGGTATTCAGGGAATTTTCAAAGATTCACTTTTCCTGCAAATTCACTATTTGAAAAGGTTTTTAAAAAATGTCAAACTCACCCTGGCCAGGTAGCTCAGTTGGTGAGTGTCATCCTGATACACCAGGGATATGGGTTCAATACCCGTTCAGGGACTGTACAAGAATCAACAAATGAATGCATAATTAACTGGAACAACAAATCCATATTTCTCTAAATAAATAAATAATTCTCTTCTAAAAATTTAAAATAAATAAAAAATGTCAAGTTCAGTAACATCATCAAGTAGCAGAGCTAGGGGGCCACGTTCATCACCAATATAATGTTTCAGTCTCTATTTTCAGATGTCGAGGTACAATGAAATGAAGATCAATAGAGAAATTCATATTGGGTACATATTGAATAATTGCCATCCCCATTTGGGGGGATAAATGATACATATGAATACATGTATATGTTTATATACATCCATATCTTGGTGTGTCTTCACTGTGAATATCATGAAATTGTCGTTTAATGGAAAAAACACTAACTTCAGAGCCACATGGTCCTCAACTTGAATCTGAACAATACCAATGTATATTCCTTTTACTCTCAAAGTTTGCCTTTGGATGATAAACTGTGTTATTCTAAAAGATCTTTACAGAATCTCTGACTTTGTAAGTCTCAATGAGTGCAGCAACTATTCAACAAATGTAGATGAAAGTCAACTTTCTTTGCAACCTCAGGAAGGCACCACCCTGACTTCCAAGAGAATTGTAATAGTTATCAACAAAGAAGGAAAAGTAGAGTAATGTCTATAAATCAAAATAATGTTTAATATATCTGGAAGACACATCAAAATAATGTTTAAAATATCTGGAAGACACATTTCTTCCATGAAAAGAATGAAGAAAAAAGTCATCAATATCAAGATCAACACTGAAACCAGATTCAATTCCTGGAAGTTCACCAGGGGGAAAAAAGATTTCCAAATTACCCACAATTAATTACCGCAGTATGCCTTATATGGAAAGAGAGATTCTCCTTCTGAAGGAAATCAGAATACCACAAAATAGCAATAATAAAGGTCACTGTTCTCACTGGGACTAACATTTTACATATCTGGTATGTAGCTTTTTAACCTTCAACACAGGCAGCATAATTAGACATATATATATATTGATTTCAGAGAGAGGAAGGGAAAGGGAGAGAGAAACATCACTGATGAGAGAGAATCATCAATCAGCTGCCTGCTGCACACCTGCTACTGGGTGGGAATCAAGCCCACAACCCAGGCATGCGCCATAACAGGAATTGAACCGTGACCTCCTGGTTCATGGATTGAAGCTCAATCAATGAGCAATACCAGCTGGGCTAAAGACTTAAATATCTTAGAGAAATTGTACAGTTTGTCCAAGGACACGCAGCTAATAAGTGATGGTGATGCCATTTTAATCCAGGTCTATCCAACTTCAAGGACAGAGATCCCACGTTTTATGCTGTTTCCAATACCATGCTTTGCCCCAAAATTAGTGATTTGAAAGATAGGACATGTACTCAACAAAAAGAGGGAAAATTCTGTGAGATAATATCTTAATCTGTAAAGAATCATGAAATGCACCTACTGTCTGCTTTTGAGGTAAAAATAATCAGAATCTAAGGGGTCATTATAAGGACAGAAAAAAAGGCCTCTCCTTTTCTTTGCTGTGGCCTTTCCACAATTTATGAGAAGCACCTGGTAATTAAGTCCCAAGATTGTTGGCTCCTCTGTGCAAACTGTAGAACAAATTAAGACTACTCTCAAGGTTGCATTCTTGCATCCCCCTCCACCCTGCTGTTTTAACAACTCCAGGATAATTTGCACCAAAGACTCTCCAGTTAATAGGAAGTTCCCTTCTCCCTCCCCTTCAGACAAGCCTCTTTTGAACTCTTCATAACATCTTCTCTAAGCACGTTTTACAGGCTTGAAAAGAAGTTGATAAAGAGACCACCCTAGGACATTTGCTGGACTATCTCCTGGAAAGCAAACTGAAACTTTTCAACACAACCCCACCTCCCAATCTGATTAACTTCAACACAATTACTCTCCCTTCCTTATCACCTAGCAACAGCAACTGGTTGCTCTTTAAAAGTACAAGCCTGCCCTGTATTGAGTAGCAATACACCAGCCCTTTCCTCCTTGAAAAGTAAAATAAATTTCCTCTCTGCATCTGTTCTCTCAGTTGTTAATTCTTTCATTGCCATGTCATTGCCCCAACCCTAACAGTCATCATAGTAAAAACATGAGCAATCAGCATGTAAAGAGTATGCTAAATCTACACTGATATCAAAGGGGAGGCATAGGAAGTGGGTAGCTAAGAATATGACAAGAGAAACTGGCCCCCCTCTTTACCCTCACCACCCAATACGCACATCATTTCAGGTTTAGGAAATAGCCAGGTCCATCAAAACACCTATTGAGTTTGTAACCCACTACCCTCCCCATATTGACATGTGATTTATTTCTACAAGAAGCTATTTGTTTTGCCTCATTTCATTTTTGCTGGGAAAATGATTCTCATATCTTAGAAACTATAGGAAAGGTCTATCTCAAATACCTGCAGATTTAGCAGATATACTTCAGGGAAGCTGTCTAATAGGAGTTACCATAAATCCATCCCAAACCCACTCTGAACAACCAGCCATGAATGATTTCTGTGATTGTCAGACTGGGCCCATCATGAGCCAACAACACAAAGAAAAATACACTGGAGGTCTTGCCCAAGGGCTATGTAGCCAGAAAAAAAATATCCAATATCAAGATGTTAAAATATAGCTACTAATAGGTGGCAACCTTATGTCCAACATCCTCTGGCTCCTGGGGGATGTAATAGAATACCACAGGATGGCAGTTAGGTCTGGAGGCAGAACTGAATTTAAAAAGGGGTACTCCCACTCATTAACTTTATAACCTCAAAGATTATTTAATTTCTCTGAGCAGTCATGTCCTCACTTGCAAAATGAAGATACTATGAATAGTTTCTTAGGTTGTTAAAAGTGTTAGGCATAACATGTCAGGTAATGATAACTAACAGTCATTGAGCATTTATTATGTGCCAGGTGATGAATGAAGTACTGCTAGTAGAGATATAAACTAGACACTAGAACAGTGATGGCGAACCTTTTGAGCTCAGCGTGTCAGCATTTTGAAAAACCCTAACTTAACTCTGGTGCCGTGTCACATATAGAAATTTTTTGATATTTGCAACCATAGTAAAACAAAAACATATTTTTGATATTTATTTTATATATTTAAATGCCATTTAACAAAGAAAAATCAACCAAAAAAATGAGTTCGCATGTCACCTCCGACACGCTTGTCATAGGTTCACCATCACTGCACTAGAATTTAGTCAGTTGCTGAAATTCACATAATTAGAAAGTCACAGAAAGAGGATTGGAACCTAGAAAATCGGTACCAAAGCCCATGCTCTTAACCTACTGTGCTACACTAGCATGGAACTCTGCGTTGAGTAAAAGACTCAACACATATGAGTCATGGATATTGTTGTTATTGTAACATCCCTAAATCACATAACATGAGGTTTTATTGAAACCTGAATACTCACACCACAGGACACACAGTACCTGGGACATGGCTGCAAACTTGCTCCTTCGACAATGCAGGCCTGTTTCTCCAGAAGTTCAGGGCACTCCCTTCCACCTCCGATAGCAATGTGCTTCACATTCCGGCTCCTGCTCCTGAATCCCGGCGAGAGGCTCCCTGAACGACACGTCTTGGAGCAGGGACCCCAGGAGGACCACTCGGTGGTCTCACAGTCTTTCGGCATGATGCAGGACTGGACAGTCAAAGGGAAGGAGTCTTTCATGCAAAGGCTAAAGGGACATAAGCAGAAACCAGTCAGCTCCCGATTAAACCGATGCAACCAGCACTATGAAGTGCCTATAATTAAAGAAAAAAATTGAAATGTGGTTTATGTGTTCACATTTGAGGATTTAAATAATGTTACAGGCACCATGATAAAAAATGGAAGGATGTGCATTTTAAAAATGCACGCTCTCTTTCATTTGAAACTGAACTTATTTCGATCTAGCAAGACACATATGTAGGTGAGTATATCTTATATTTATAATGAAGGATCATCTAAGTGTTTCACCTAGGAGATAGCCTACAGTTACCATTTATTGACTGGTCCCCAGGTGGCACACACTGCTGCACTTCACAGGCACTTCCACAACCTCATGAGCTCACATATTTTTTAATATATTTTTATTTATTTCAGAGAGGAAGGGAGAGGGAGAGATAGAAACATCAATGATGAGAATTATTGATCGGCTGCCTCCTGCACACCCCCTACTGGGAATCGAGCCTGCAACCTAGGCATGTGCCCTTGACTGGAATTGAACCTGGGA
The DNA here is from genome assembly GCF_000147115.1 of Myotis lucifugus. Taxonomy (NCBI): domain Eukaryota; kingdom Metazoa; phylum Chordata; class Mammalia; order Chiroptera; family Vespertilionidae; genus Myotis; species Myotis lucifugus. The sequence goes on from NW_005871412.1 coordinate 612,708, forward strand.
CCCCTGAGACCACAGGTTAATGCTCTATCCACTGAGCCAAACCAGCTAGGGCGTTGAGCTCACATATTATCATGGCTATTTATAGATAAAAAATCCTTGGCTTAGGAAAGCGAAAACATTAGTCTAAGGTCAAACAAAGGTAAATGTAAGCTTTAGAGTATTCAGCTATCCATTCTCTTAAATACTAGGTTATATAAAACACACACACACACACACACACACACAGAACAAATATGATGTTTCGCTACACTTTAAGGCTCTGAGCAGCAATTTCCTCATCTATAAAATTTGAGTGCTATCAAATACTAGCAATCTAATTGAGAAACAGGTAAAGAAATAAAATAATGTGATGAATTCAATGTAAAAGCATTTATAATTAGTGATGAGGACAAACACTGATGAGGCAATGTTGGGCCACCTGGAAAGGCAGCGGTGGAGGTGAAGGGGGGGGTTCTAAGAGAGAACATCTGAGCTGTATTTTTAAAGATTAGTAGGAATTTCTCAGGCACAGAAAGAAGACTAAGTTAGGAAAAGTGAATATTAAAGACTTGATATAACACTTTGTGGGGATGAAAACCAGTGGTATGCCAGAGCTGGAAATACTGTTTTATAAGAACCAACTGTTACATTTTCAAGAATTTTTCAAGCCAGTTGACTTCATGTAAGTCACTTAAAATGGGTCACAGTGGGAGTATTTATACTACAAATATCAGCAAATGCTACAGATCAAGCCCCTGACACCTGAAGACTGGTACTTAAACATTTACAGGCATACTGCTGGAGGAAAGTAAAAGCCAACTTGTCAACTGTCATAAATTTTTCAAAATATGAAGCATCAAGTACAAAGAGGAAAGTAAATAGATAATAGGTATATGGGTTCTTCAAAAGTATGTCTTAAAAGGCTTCTTATCAAGAGCTAAGAAATTTGTATTTAATTGAACATTAAATAATTTTAAATGAAGGAAAACAGACTCACATAGCAAGGTAATATTTCAAATATTGATTGGCATACATTCCTTTTACTTCCTTGGGGTTAACCTTTCCTTTATTCATTCAAAGGTATCCTTTACTTTTGGGGGGATGGGGAAAGATAATTTTGATGGAAATACAAAATCAAAGAAAGGGCTTATGGTATCTTATGGCATAACTAGAGGCCTGGTGCACGAGATTCGTGCACTGGGGGCGGGGGAGGTGGGAGTCCCTCAGCCCAGCAGTTGGACATCCTTAGTGTTGCCGCAGAGGCGGGAGAGGCTCCTGCCACCTCCACTGCACTCCACTGCACTTGCCAGCCATGAGCCCGGCTTCTGGCTGAGTGGCGCTCCCACTGTGGGAGTGCACTGACCATCAAGGGGCAGCTCCTCTGTTGAGCATCTACTCCCTGGTGGTCAGTGCGTGTCATAGTGACCAGTCATTCTGCCGTTCGGTCGATTTACATACTAGCCTTTTATTATATAGGATGAGCTATAGACAGAGTTTGGTAATGTATCCAAAAAAAGGAAAGAAGTATTAAAATGATTCTAAGTTTCTGACTTGGGAAAATATGTAGATAAGGGAGCCACCAACAGAGAAATGGATTACAGAAGGTGATGTGAAGGGGGAAAATAACTCATGTGACCATTTTGATGAACAAATCATAGTGAGATTTCTATACTGATATCCTACATGAAGCCATGGGGAGTTAGTGTGTCTTTCAAAAGCCACAATAATATAAGAGCATCCTTTGGTCCAGTAGTATTTTGAAATCTATTCAGATCACATTATTTCCTTCCAAATGAAAAAGCGAATGTATACTTCATTACCACTACTCCTTCCAATGGGACCTCTGGGGGCTTGGAATAAATGCACACTGGGAAGAATCTCCCTTGAAAATACCCCATCTAATACAGAATGTACTCACTGCACAACAGGGAGAGAGGGAGAGAGGGACACTTTTCAGAAATTGCTATTGACTGAGATGCCCAATCCCCAAGTCCTAACTCAGATGTGTCTGTAGTCTGTACATGAAGATGAAGTCCTTAAAGAAGGAATTAAGTTAAAATGAGGTCACTAGAGTGGGCCCTCATCTAATATCCTTATTTGAAGACATGAGGACACAGACACACAGAGAGGGAAGGCTATAGAGAGAAGACAACCTTCTACAAACCAAGCATAGAGGCCCAGAAGAAACCAACCCTGCTGGCACCTGATTTTGGACTTTCCAGCCTCATAAGTGTGAGAAAAGTAATGCCAACTGTTGAAGAACCTACTCTGTGGTCATTTGTTCAGGCAGCACTAGCAAACTCATACAGAAACTTAAAGCTTTTTGATTTGTGTATGTTTTTAGAAAGAATTTCAATTTCCAAGGTGGACTTTCTGCTTCCTTTTATTAAGAAGGTCTCACAGTATGCAGTTCTCTGTCTACAACTGAAGTGGTGGTTTGTTTCTTCCCATTTACCAACTTTCATTCTCTGTTGCTCATCTTCCCCGAAATGGCCCATGCCATTAGACCAGTAGGATGAATAATAGGATTCCAACAGTACAAGCACTTGCATGGAGTGGCTGGGTTTATTCAAGTATTCTTGTGCTTTGGGAAAGGGCTCCTAATTATTGGAATTAGAAAGGGGATATGTTCTGTTGATTAGATATTTACTTGTTTTAGTGTTTGTTGTTTTTTTCACTAACCAGCCTCCTTAGTTAATAAAAAAAGTAATCATAAAAGGTATCATACAGGACCCTGGTCTAATTTGATCCATGAGATTTCATTTTACTAGATTATTGAATCAGAATTAAATTGTGAATCGGAAATATCTGGGTCCTGAATTTTGCATCACATTATCATGACCTTCGTTTCTTGACTTCTTGGTTTCATGACTGCAGGGAAAAACAGAATAATAAAACATGATCTGCTCACACCCCAGAGTTGTGGTGACCCTTAGTGTAAGCAGAATCACCTTATAATACACCAGGGTGGGGAACGCCCAGCCCACAGCTGTATGAGGCCCAAGAAAGCATTTGGTCTGGCCCTGCCAAGGCATTAAGGGTGATTTAATTAAATGTTTGACCAAATACAACAGGCTAATTTTTAAGTTGATAATTTAGAATGGTCTGCAAATGATGTTATAAATATCCAAATGGACCTTGGCAAGAAAAAGGTTCCCCACCCCTATAACTAAAACCCCTAACAAAGATTCTTGTCTGCAGACAGAAATGGAGATGGACCCTTTCAGAGAAGGTGGTGCACCTTTTTAATAAAACAAACATATTCTGTTGATTTATCTTTTCAAGAGATACTACAGTAATTGTACCTACTTGACATTTACAGAGTTCGTTGTCATTTATAAATTACTTTTCAAGTATTCAATTGTAAAGGAAATTGTGAAACTAAAAAATATTCTAGTAATTCTTACTTCCTCTAGAAATGTAAGGAAATCTTTTTACTTACAAAATAAGGACAGGGGCTGTTATAAGAAAGAAATCACCAGAAAAGTATCCTCAGTTCACTAACACTTCAATTACTACTTTAAAATAAAATTAAATATCTCGAACATTCAGAAGAGTAATATAATAAATAATCTCATTCTTTATTAGAAAAGGCCAACATCTACTTCAGATTTCATTAAATAAATAAATAATTACAAATTTAGGTTAAATTTCCTGTGTTCTTTGCCATCTCAATTCCATCTATTTCCCCAGACATAGCCACTGTCCTAAAATTGATTTATATTATTCTCTACCATGTTTTTATACTTATAACTAACATGTATATGTTCATAAATAGCATGTAGCACTCGTTGTTTCACATGTTTTTAAAACCTTTGCTTAAATGTTGTTTTATTAAAAAAAAATGTTGTTTTATTATACATACTAGTGGCCTGGTGCACGAAATTCATGCACATTAAAAGGATTAGAGGAGCCGTGACCAGTTTGGCTCAGTGGATAGAGCGTCAGCCTGCGGACTGAAGGGTCCTGGGTTCGATTCCGGTCAAGGGCATGTACCTTGGTGGCGGGCACATCCCCAGTAGGGGGTGTGCAGGAGGCAGCTGATCAATGTTTCTCTCTCATCGATGTTTCTGACTCTCTATCCCTCTCCCTTCCTCTCTGTAAAAAAATCAATAAAATATATTTTTTTAAAAAAAGGATTAGAGGAAATATCTTAATATTGCTATTTGCCCTTTCTCTATAATAGAAGTGTCAGAGACAAAAGAAAATTAGTAAAATGTATATGAAAATCTTCCTCTGATTTGAGGTCCCCCGTCAAGCCCTGCCAGGTGGGGGGCATGACCTTATGTCCCTTGGCCTGGCACCAGGGCAGGGGAGCAGCCTGAGGTCCCCTGTCAAGCCCCATGGGGTGGGGGGGGCACAGCTTCAGGTCCCTGTTGATTGCTCATTAAGACTCATTATGGGAACTCTGCCGCCACTGTGGGTACAGCCATCTTGTGTTAAAGAAACCACCCCCCCCCCGCCGAGGCCCGTTTGGCTCAGTGGATGGAGCGTTGGCCTGCGGACTGAGGGGTCCCAGGTTCGATTCCGGTCGGGGGCATGTGCCTGGGTTGCGGGCACATCAGGAGATGTGCAGGAGGCAGCTGATCGATGTTTCTCTCTCATCGATGTTTCTGGCTCTCTGTCTCTCTCCCTTCCTCTCTGTGGAAAATCAATAAAATATTTAAAAAAAAAAAAAAAGAAACCACCCCCCCTCCACTGTGGGCGCCACCATCTTTGTGGCGCAGTGACGGTCAATTTGCATAGTCCCTCTATATTATATAGGATGACTCTGGAAATTGTTTCCCTCACTTAATATTCTGACTCCTAAATCTATCTATCTATATAAAATCCTAATATGCAAATCGACTGAACTGCAGAACAACCCAGGGAATAACCAGTCACTATGATGCACACTGACCACCAGGGGGCAGATACTCAATGTAGCAGCTGCCCCCAGCCTGCAGGCCCCGATCAGCAGCGGCAGCGGTGCTGACAAGTGGGTGGCGCCAGGCCAGCCAAGGTGGGTGCGAGCAGGGGTCCTAATCACCTGGCTGGTCTCCCCACAGATCGGCCCTGACCACCAGCCAGGTCTAGGGACCCTACCTATGCACGAATTTTGTGCACTGAGCCTCTAGTAGTGGTTCTCAATCTTCTGGCCCTTTAAATTAATTTCCTCATGTTGTGACCCCAACCATAAAATTATTTCCGTTGATACTTCATAACTGTAATTTTGCTACTGTTATGAATCGTAATGTAAATATCTGATATGCAGGATGGTCTTAGGCGACCCCTGTGAAAGGGTCATTCGACCACCAAAGGGGTCGTGACCCACAGATTGAGAACTGCTGCTCTAGTCTATGTTGATAAATGCAGATAATGGTCATTTATTTTTATTAATTACATTCCAATTTATATGTATTCAGTCTCCCATTAGCGCACCCTTTGGTTTGCCTAATTTCTTGCAATTCCACAGGATTATATATTTTAACTCCTTTACATGTATCTATTTGTTACACATGTGTGATAAATTTTCCCTACTATGTTTGCCTGGAGTGTGGGGGGAAGCACCAGACCTGGTTGGAAAGTCTGTAAAGAGGATTCTCCGAAAGGTTGGGGGTTTCTAAGGGGGACCTTGCCGAAGGTGGCAGCCCCTGCCTTGACTTTTCCAAACAAGCCCAAGCCCTCATGTGTTTTGCTAAAATCTCTATGTTTAGCCTTTTAGACCCAACCTTGTAGAAGCATGTGCCTTCTCAAGGATGCTTATCCTACTGATAGTATCTAATAGTTCATTTTAGTTCAAGCTGTTGTTACAAGAAAAGCCTAAGGAGGCAGGCCATTGAGGCTGTTTGCTCCCAAAGCAAAACAGCCCTTTAGCCTTCTCTTTCACAAAAATGTGTGTCAGAGTCATCATTCATCTGTTGCTCAAGGTCTGCCAGTCAGTCCCGGCAAAGTGGTGTCCCATGTGAGGAGCTAGGAGTGCAAGGAAACACAGTGGAACCCTCAAAAACGAAGAGTAAGAAAATGAAAGTAACCGCGCAGTAAGCCATTGGAGCCCGCTTGGGATTTCCAAGTTCCAGGGAATTGTTTCTCAGCTAAGGAATTCACTATCTCTGTTATGCTTAAGAATGTAAGTATGACCCTAACCGGTTTGGCTCAGTGGATAGAGGGTCGGCCTGCGGACTGAAGGGTCCCAGGTTCGATTCCGGTCAAGGGCATGTATCTTGGTTGCGGGCACATCTCCAGGAGGAGGTGTGCAAGAGGAAGCTGATCGATGTTTCTCTCTCATCAATGTTTCAAACTCTCTATCCCTCTCCCTGCCTCTCTGTAAAAAATCAATAAAATATATTTAAAAAAAAGAATATAAGTATGTTTTCCATTGGAAAAATAAGCCTATTTCTGAAAGTAAGGAATAAAAAGGTTTTTTCTGTATTTCCCTAGGAAGCAATGGTTTTATATATATTATTAAAATGATTATGCTATGTTAATCAGGAAGTTGATTACTTTAAATAAACAGATTACTTAATACTGTTTAATAATAATAATAATATATAATAATATAATATATTTGACTACCTTCCCAGGGTTTGAATTTTAAGATTTGTTTTCTTTGCTTATGAAAGAAATTTCATATTTAAGGTATATGGGGAGTTCTGTCAAATAAGGAAATAATAATTATATTCTATTTATATGTACATATTAAATAGATTCTAATATGCTTTCATTTATAACTAATTGTTATAACATGATATTGTAGAATATTGTGTTTTGCAGAAAGGACAGGATTCCATGCTATTTGCATTATAATCAAATCAATAACCATGTCCTTTTAAATTTCTTCTCATTTGGAGATAGTCACTGTTTTATTATAATGTGTTTAAAAAAAAGTTACATCTTCTGAAGACTCACAGAAAGGACTCCGATTTATTTTAAGCTACATATCTCTGAGAATAAACTTTCAGATCATCCCCTTGAATTAGATAAAAATTATTAGAACTCTATACAGTATCTAGATTTATAGAAAAACTGGCAAGAAAAATCAGGAGAAAAAGAATTTAATTATAGAACTAAATGGACTAAAAATAATTATAGTTTTGGTAATTATTGTTCTCTTAGCAATGTGTTTGCATGAATCTAGTAAGAATCTGATTTCTTCATAACAGGACATAGGTCAGTTTCCAGTTGTAGTTTTATTAACCAAAACTTTGCTGAAATGTCATGTCTGAGAGAGAGACATGCCAGGACTCTGCATGTCACCAGAGAGCTCTCAGGAATAGATTGACTTTGAAGCCCTTAAGCCCCTTGGATAAAGAGCCTGGTACCTTGCTTGGTCACGTGGTTCATGGCAGTCTTTCCAGGTAAGGAAGGAAGGCTGCTTTCCTAAGAGATGGCATGAAAGGAACCTCAAAACACCCGGAGGCTCGGACTTGTTTGGAAAAGTCAAGGCAGGGGCTGCCGCCTTCTGCAAGGTCCCCCTAGAGGCCCCCGATCTTTCAGAGAATCCTCCTTACAGACTTTCCAGCCAAGTCCCGTGCTTCCCCACAGAGTTGGACCATATTCATGTATCAAATGTATTAAATATCGTGAACATTCTTTTTTCCTACCTGTTCAAAGCTTGGTATTATTAAATGTAGTTTTTCCAAATTGTTGAAAAAGTGCATTTTCTTCTCTAGATTACCACTGAGATCTATATTCTTCTCACATCTTTAGTGACCACTCAATTTTTCTATTCTATTAAGTGGACTTTTCCTATTGTTTGTCCATTGTGGTTGGCTGATAATGGCCCAGGAAAGATGTCCACACTCTAATCTCGACAAACTGTGAATACGTTACCTTACATGCCAAAAGAAACTCTGCAGTGTGATTGCTAAAGATTTTGAAAGAAAGAGATGATCCTAGATTATGCAGGTGGGCCCAATATAATTACAAGGGTCCCTATATGAAGAAGGCAAAAGGCCAGAGACGGAGAGGGACATGTGGTAACAGAATCACAGTTTGGAATAATGCAAGGCCCTGAGCCAAAGAATGCGGGCAGCCTCCAGAAACTGGAAAATGAAAAGAACCTCTGGAAAAACAAACACAGAATAATGGCCCCATTTCAAGATTTCTTAACTTTTAGGCTTCTGACCTCCAGAACTGTAAGATAATACAATTTGTATTAAGCCTCTCCGTTTTTTGTTATGTGTTACAAAATCAGTTGGAAATGAATATACCCATTTTTCTATTGATCTGACCTTTTTCACATTGAATTTAAGAAGTACACTCACAAACATATGTAGACAATAATGACAAATAAATATATAGACACCTAATTTCTATATAGTAACCTGTTCCTTCTTCTATATTTTCCTATAATTTTGTTTTTAATTTTGTTCATAGTATCTTTTTGTGGGACACAATTTTTTAGTTTGTTGTTCAGTCTTCCTTTATAGTTTGCACCTTTATGCCACATTTAAGATTTTTCCTTTATTTCAATGTCATAAAGTTATGCTCCCATATGTTTTCTTTTAGAAAAACCTTTATATTTTGCAATTTCATATTTAGGCCATCAATTAATTTGATATAGATTTTCATAAATGGTGTTTTATAAAACCTCCAATTTTGTAAACATCAACATTGTATATATTCATCCTTCGTATTTAACCTATATAATTCTGATATTATTTTCTCTATGTTCAGTGTTTTTTTGTCTTTCAAAGAGATTTCTTCAAAATTATCTTTGAACTTCGTATTAATTCTTAACACACATTGCAATAAAATATTTAATGTGTAAAATTAGTTTCTTATTCCCTACTTATTTCTTTTTAATATCATCCTGCTTTTATTCCATGAATGAAATATCTCCCTTCATATCTTTGACAATATAAATTACAATTTTTTGTTTTTACTTTAATGATCCTTTGCTCTTATGGATTACAATGAGGTACCACAAGCACAGATTGGGAGCTCATTGACTATAGGTGGGACTCTTCAAATAGTAAACATTACTGTTGACTGATTATGCAGCACTCAGAGCATTTTATTTGGGACCCTCACCATTTATTCCAAAATAGGAATCCTCCTAACTCTTATGTTGGGCTTACAGACCTAGCTGTTGGCTTTATGAAAGCTGATTAGGGAAAGAGAGCTGTCAGGGCACTCTGACAACCTGCATTTTCACAGAATGATGTTTCACACTTAGACTATGGTCTGTAGGTAAAGGAATAATTTGTAGGCATATTGAACATATCTGTCCTCAGAGTTACTTACCAACTATAATTCTTAAGCCTTCCAAGAATCTTGTATTAGTTAGAATAGAATGAGCTGTACTGTGATAACAAATAAACCCTGAAAACTCAACGGTTTAACAGACTAAGTGTTTTCCTTTCATATAGAGTTTGACACAGATAATTCAGCTCTTCTAGAAGGCACTCCTCTACCTGAAGACTTAAGGATCCAGTTTGTACCTGTATTATAGATTTACCATCTATTCTAGATTGTGTGCCTTCCATTTTCACTTTTAGAAAAGGAAGGTAGAGTAGGAAGATGGCCCAAAGTGATTTATGATTTTAGCCTCAGGGTGACTTGTGTTACAACTGCCCACATTTCATTGGTCAGATCTCAGCCAAATACCCGCAACAGAACCGCAAAGATAGTGAAGCCTGGCCGGTGTGGCTCATGGTTGAGTGTTGACCCATGAAGCAGGAGGTCATGGTTGGATTCCTGGTCAGGGCACATGCCAGGGATGCAGGCTAGATCCCCAGTGTGTGTGTGTGTGTGTGTGTGTGTGTGTGTGTGTGTGTGTGTGTGTGGCGGGAAGGTGGGAGGAGTGTTAGTGCAGGAGGCAGAGATGCTTCTCTCTATATATACCTCTCCCCTCCCCTCTCTAAGATCAATAAAAACATATAATTTTTTTAAAAAATACAAATAAGGCAGTGAAATATCTTTCTATGTGCGGTGGAGGAGAAAAAGTGTTGAAAGCACAGGTTGCGTGTGTTCTCGCTGTGCCATGCAAATGGATTTGCTTCTTGAAGATCTTCCAACTGAAGGGGAGCTTTCAGCTTTCCTCTCTGCTAAGAAAATTACCACTCATCCATCTGCTTCCAGCTCCCAGAATCTGTTGATTTTTCTTTTTAGCTTTTATAGTCTTTCTGATTATTTTTGTCCTTCAGGGTTTATGCCTTTTTATTCCTTTATTTAAGTGGGGTTTCAGAGTATAGCAGTAATAAATAGCTATGTTCATGTTGCTCTATTTGATCAGAAACTTGAAAAGTTATTTGACAAAAAATCCTTGCTGAAGTCACATAATGACCAATTTATAAATCAACCAATCCCTAAAGAGCTAAATCTGCCTTATACGTGGAAAAAATACTAGTAAAAATTCATTAAAAATGCATGAGTAAAGTACTGACTTGTGAAAGTTTAATTTCTACTAATCTTATTCTAATTTATGGAATATTTGTGTATAGAATTTAATATTTGCAAGGAGGACTGCAACAATTACCCAGAGGTATCTGTGCAGACTTTCTTAGAATGCAATAATTACTGACTAATCAGGTCTGAAGGCATGGCTGATAAGAAGTCACCAGATTCTCAAGAGTTCTTACATTTTAACTAATGACAAATTCATTGTTTTCCAGCCCACCTAAGTGTGGGTGTGTGGGGAGTGGCGGGGACTCACTCACAATGTAATCTAAAGGAGATAACCATCTGTGGGGACAAGTATCCAATGATGATCACAAACAGGAAAACACAAACCATTCTCATCCTTTATCCCAGTGAACTTGAGGGACTTACTCATCATGAAGAACTGGACTGCACTATGACCTCCTTGAGTGAAAAGCCCCTTGGTTTCTCTCTTACTTTTTGTTTCTGTTTAATATGCAAATGTGAGTGTGAGATCTGCAGTGTCTTTGCATACACTAACTTAAAATGTTTATAAGTACAGTTTTCTGAAATATTTCTATTGAAATAAATTACTTAAAAATAATAAAGAATTGAAAACTTCCAACGTATTCTTTATAGTAAAAAAGTTATTTTTTTTTACAAGTGAATTTTTTAGAAGTGCAATATGCCTAAGAAAGTACGTTGGAAATCTTTGAAAGCACAGTTATCCCTATTATTAGCAAAAACACTACTATTCCTATGGCAGCAGCTCATACAAATTACAGCACAGTAACAAGAGAAAAGTTGCTTCAGGAGATTACAAATTCTAATTTAAAGAATGACTCCAAGATGTCATCATGAAAATAACACCAGAGAATAAAATGGGAATGGGGAAATGAAGAGAAATGACCAGAACTGAGAGAAGCTTTAAGAGAATAGATTTGGGAAGTCAAGTAAAATATATGCTATTTATTTTAATGATCTTGATTCCAAATGGATAACATTTTTCTGCCACCATTCCAACTAATAAGAATAGCTTTTAAAAATAGGAATAATAATCTGAAGAAGAAAAACATGCACACACCAAGGTTGGCGTGAAATACCTGGATGCTTTAGAAACTAGACTAAAAAGTGAGCTGCCTACTGTGAGATAAGATTCAGCAAGTAAAATTGGCTAAATAAACAGTTTGTTTGTTTTTAACTTTGTCTGGAAGACAATTTTTTAAATGCAAGAAATAATTTAAAATGACTAGAAAAACATTAAGAATTACTAATAAATTTTAGCTGGATGATTATGAGTTTTATTTTCTCTATAACTTACTCGATTGGCCAAATTAACCTGAGGTAATTTATATCTTGCTTGACAAAAGTAATGTTTATATTAGGTTAGAATTTATAGCAATGGGGACGCTGCTTGAACTATATAACATTTTTCTGTCTAATTCTCTATAACATAAATCTGAGCTATTAATATGCTTCTTAATTTCTTATTTTGAGTTATACCATTTTTAAACTTTCAACAGTTAATAAACCTAAAATCATATATTAAAACTAATATAGCAATATGAAATTATATTTTAAATATGCTGTTCAGTTGCTTCTGTGGGATAGAGATTATTCTATAGGTATGAGACAAACACATGTATATTGAGATATTAAATTCTTGAAAATGAATATTCTTAAAGTGATACTATACCAAAATAAAATGTTTTAGTATTGTATTCATTTCTTGTTACTACAAAACAGTATTCAATAGAGATATGAAATGCAGTGCAAGTCTCAGAATAAAATGGACTTTAACCTTCTCCAAATTTCTTAAGAGTATTAAGAATGATATGTAGCTACATATTTCAATATGTGTGTTCAAAGGGTTGGAGGTAATAGAAATAAAAAACAAAGTAACAATAATATTTGAGCTTTAGCAATGATGTTTCTTTGATAGAGTTAAAATTTATTATCCTACAGGAACTACTTTCAGAGGAAATCATTATACTGGCCTGAGAATTTAGGTATGTTTCAGTTGTACCAAATGATCACAGCTCTTAAAACTGTCCATGCCAAAAGTTCCTCTATATTTAAGGATATGAAAGTAAAATCCATAAAATTCATCTGAATTTTATTCACACAGCCAATAAATTAAACCACTTTCATACTCAGGTAAACGGACTGATTGCCTAGTCTTCAGATTGGGTTTCATAATTCAGATCTACTTTTATTTAAAGAAAAGAAACAAAGTAGAAAAAACTGAATATAGAAGCCTACTTCATTTCATTAAGTAAGGTATTATAAAAATTTAATAATAGCATAACTGATATCTGAGACTGCATAATGAACAAGCTGTAGGACAGCTATTTTAAAATGTAATAATAGAATCTCAGAGAAATTCCTGTCAAAATAAAAGAGAAAAAAATAGGACATGCAATGAGAACTAGAAATAAAAGATGTTTAAATCCAATAGGCAAATCAATGATTAGGGAGCAGGGTGGCACCAAAAATAATAAAACTGCCTACCACATTGCAAATACAACTGTGAACAGAAAATTGCTTGAGGTGATTATCAAAAGTTATAGTAATCAATGGGAACACCAGTAAAGGGCATTAATTAGAGCTCTGTGGTGTCCTAGATTGATAATGTGACTGTCCAGAAAGGCACAGTCAAGAGCTTTCATTGCCGAGTAAATACAGGGCGCTCCGATGATCAATGACATGGTAACAGCCATTGCCATAGTCAGAAAAGAGAAAACAGAAGGCCACTTGTCCTACAGTCTCACAGAGCCCATCAAAAGGAAAGTGATCTAAAGGTAGATATAAGCACAGAGTAAAAGGAACCTATGCTTTGGGACAATTTTTAATGATTACAGGAAACCAAGCTCATCCTAGAAGTCAATAGACACACAAAAATAACAATGGTTTCCGGAATGAATCGGATCCACTCCCACACACACATACCCCCCCCCCCACACACACACACAGTGTACTTTTCAGAGATAGATTTAGCCTTTTAAAATAATCTTGGTTGACTGTGCCCACATAGTCCACAGTTCATCAGGTTGGATGGAAATGAGACAACTGTGTCGACAATGCTGCCGAACAGATGTCAAGGACAATGTTTTTGTTCACTGCAGTGGAAGGTAGCGGAATAGAAATATCCCCACTGAACACCTAGTAATCTACTCATTTCATGATAGTATATTAGTCATTTCATAATGCTTTCATGACTAAAGTGACTAGAATAGATTTCATGACATAATGTAAAAAAAAAAAATAGTTGTTTTGGTTCAGTATCCTGCCTAGAACTCAAAAGAGAACATGGTGATTTGTGGTTTCCATTTCAGCTTAGAAAGGGTCTCTACAGTCCTCATAACAACAAAAAGGCCAAACAAACTGAAAATCAACATCTTTTTTTAGATCCCTCAGAAAATTTAATCACAGGGAAGATGGGTGCCCTCAAAATTATAGAGACAAACAGGTGGATGCAGAGGATCACAAAAGCCTGGAGGAGCCCCCAGGAGAAGAAATGTTAAGAGATCTCTGGCCTGTGTGGCTAAGTTGGTTGCGCGTCTTCCCATGAAACAAAAGATCACTGGTTTGATCCTGGTGAGGGCACATTCCTGGGTTGCAGACTTGATCCCCAGTAGGAGGGGCAGTTGATCCCAGCCATTCTTGTCTCTTTCTCTCTCTCTCCTACCTTCCTCTCTCTAAAGTCAATAAAAACATTAAAAAAAGAAATATTAAGAGAAATTCTTTGGAAAAAAGAAAATAATACATATAAGTGAGAAACTTAGGTTCACATAAATAGAGAAGGCCTGTTGGAGGAGAAATAAAGAAGGTAAAATAAAATATTTTATTTTTATTCATAATTGATCTAATAGTTGATAATTTGTTCAAAATTATAATAACAATGTATTTAATGATTCAAATGTAGGTAAGTGAAACTAATACCAGCAATGTTATAAGGGATGGGAGAAAGGGACTAGGAATACTCTGCCCTCAGGTACTTGCAGTACGTGTAAAGTGGTATTGTGTTATCTGAAAGTGGACTAAATTAGTGGTAAATTTACAATGTAAACTCTAAGGCAACTGCTATTGATATGTTAAAAGAGGAGACAAAATGACATAATATAAAATGTTCAATTAAAAACAGACAGATGAAAATCAGAAGAAGTCAATAAGTGAAACAAAGAACAGCACCATTAAGGCAATGAATGGAAAACTAGAATAAATGTGGTAGATGTTAATCCAATTATATCAATAACCATTTTAAATGTCAGTGATATAAATATATCAATTAAGGGACTAAAACTGCCAAAATGAATAAACTAACAAGATCAAAATTTATGTCATCTACAAGAAACTCACACTAAATATAAAGACACACAGATAGATAAAAGAGTAAAGGGATGGACAATGGGGGGGGGAAGGAGACATATGTAATACTTTCAACAATAAAGAATCTAAAAAATAAAATAAAAATAAATAAATAAATACACACAAAAAATAAAGGGATAGAAAAAGATATACCATGATAACAGTAATAAAAAAAATGGAGTAATTATAATAATTCCACACAAAGCAGAATTTACAGCAAGGAACATTATCAGGCATAAAAATTGGCATTCCATAACAATAAAATGGTCAATACTCCCAAAAGACATAGCAATCCTGGAATATGTATATGCCCAACAACATATAAAATTGCAAAGAAGAATAGATGATTCTACTATTATAGTTGAAGACTTCAACACTCCTCTATTAGAAGTGGACAGATCCAACAGGCAGAAAATCAGTAAGGACATAGTTGAACTAAACAGCACCATTAATCATCTGAATATAATCGACATTTATAGACTACTACATCCAACAAAGTAGAATGCACATTCTCTCAGGCTTACACAGAACATTCACCAAGACGGACCACATTATGGGTTATAAAACACACCTGAACGAATCTAAAAGTATAGAAATCATACAAAGTATGCTCTCAGAGCACAACGGAATTAAACTACAAAAAATAATAGAAAGATGGCTGGAGAACCATGGTGTTTAAACAACACACTTCAAAATACTACATGGGCCAGAGTAAAAAAAAAATCAAGAGAAATTAAACAATATTTTGAACTAAACCAACATTAAAATAGTAGGGTGCAATGAAAGCAGTGCTAAGAGGAAAATTTGTGGCACTGAATTTGCATATTAGGAAAGAATAAATATCTAAAGTTAATAACCTAAACTTCTACATTAGTAAACTACAAAAAGAACAGCAAATTCAATCCAAAGTAAGTAGAATTAAATAATAAAAACTAGAGCTGAAACAGAAAATAAATAGAAAAAATAACTAAAATAAAAAATTGGTTCTTTGAAAAGTTCAATAAAATTGATAAATCTCTGGGTAGGTTAACTAAGATAATAAAGAGAAATTACTAATTTCAGTAATTACTAATATCAGTAATTAAAGAGGGGTCATCACTAATGATCTCATGGACATTAAAAGTATCATATAGGAATATTATAAATATTCAAAAACACATAAGTCTATGACCACAAATTTGATAACTTAGATGAATGAATTAATTCCTTAAACAACACACACAGCTAAAACTCACACAAGGAGAAATTTATAATCTGAATAGATCTATATCTATTTTTTTAAAATATATTTCTTTATTGATTTCAGAGAGGAAGGGAGAAGGAGAGAGAGATAGAAACATCAATGATGAGAGAGAATCATTGATTGGCTGCCTACTGCACACCCCCTACTGGGGAACGAGCCTGCAACCCAGGCATGTGCACTCGGCCGGAATCGAACCTGGAACACTTCAGTCCGCAGGCTGACGCTCTATCCACTGAGCCAAGCCGGCTAGGGCAAATATCTATTTTTAAATATGTATGCTATTGATTTTTAGCGAGAGAGAAAAAATAATGATCAGCTGCCTCCTGCACGACCCATACTGGGGATCAAGCCAGGAACCCAGGCATGTGCTCTGACCAGAATCAAACAGGTGACCTTTTCATGCATGGGACAATCCTTAATAACTGAGCCACACATGCCAGGGCAGACCTACCCTGGCAGATCTATAGCCATTAAAGTAATTGAATCAATAATTAATAACCTGTCAAAACATAAAACACCAGGACCATATGGGTTCACTGTCAAATTCCATCAAACATTCAAGGAAAAAAAATATACAGCAATTCTCTATAATTTATTTTGGAAAAACAAAGCAGAGGACATATGTCCCAATTCATTCTATGAGGCCAGCATTACCCTAATACCAATACTGAAGAAAGCAATTACAAGAAAGGAAAATTAAGACTGATATCTGTCATGAGTATGTATGTAAAAAGGGTCAACAAAATATTAGCAAATAATATCCAACAATATATTATAAATATAATACACCTCAAGCGAGGGTGATTTATTTCAGGTGTGCAAAGCTTGTTCAACATTCAAAAATCAATAATGGAATCAAGAATATTAATAGCCCACCCAGCATGGCTCAGTGGTTGAGCATCAACCTATGAACCAGGAGGTTACTATTCAAGTCTTGGTCAGGGCACATGCCTGGGCTGCAGGCTCGATTCCCGGTGTGGGGCATTCAGAAGGCAGCCAATCAATGATTCTCTCTTATCATTGATGTTTCTATCTCTCTCTCATTCTCCCTTCCTTTCTGAAATCAATAAAAATACATTTTTAAAAAGAACATTAATAAATCCGATCTATATACGGGGGAAAAAGCATTTGACAAAGCCTAAGACCTATGCATGATAAAAATTCTCAGCAAATTAGGAATAGAGGGTGATTTCTTCAAATGGATGAAGAACATCTATAAAAACCCTACAGTTCACATTATATTTAGTGGTGGGAAACCAGATGCTTTCAAGCTAAGATCAGGAACAAGGCACGGATGTTCCTTCTTACCACTCCTATTTTAGATCATAATAGAAGTCCTAGATAATGCAATAAAACAGGAATAGGAAATAAAAGGTATATAGATAGAAAAGAAAGAAATATTTGCAAATGATATAGTTATCTATACAGATAATTCCAAAGAATCAACAATAACAACAAAAAGCATCTTGAAACTAATAAGCAATTATAACAAAGTTGTAGGATACAAGATTAACAGACAAGACAATTGCTATCTTGTGTACCAACAATGAAAACATAGAATTTGAAATTAAAAACACAATACATTTGTATTAGCACCAAAAATATGTGAAATACTTAAGTGTCAATCTAATAAAATATGTACAAGGTCTATATGAGAAAAAGTACAAAACTCTGGTGAAAGAAATCAAAGAAAATTTAAATAAATGGATAACCCATGTAAATAAATAGGAAGATTAAATATTATCAAGATGTTAGTTCGTCCCAAATTAATCTATACATTACAAGAAAATTATGAACAAATGTGTGGTTGTGTGGTTATGAACCAAATGCTTCTAAAATGTATATGAAAAGACAAAAGATCCAGAAGAGTCAATCAACACAAAACTAATTCAGGACTACCCAACTTCAGGACTTACAATAAATCTTTAGTATTAAAGACAGTGTGTTATTAGCAAGGAATATGTAAAGGGATCAATGCAATAAAGACAGCTCAGAAATAAATACACACAAATAGTGTCAACTGATCTTTGACAAAGGAACAAGGCAATGCAGTGAAGAAAGAATAATCTTTTTAAAAAACTTATATATTTTATTGATTTTTTTACAGAGAGAAAGGGAGAGGGATAGAGAGCCAGAAACATCAATGAGAGAGAAACATTGATCAGCTGCCTCCTACACACTCCCTACTGGGGATGTGCCCGCAACCAAGGTACATGCCCTTGACCGGAATCGAACCCGGGACCCTTGAGTTCGCAGGCTGACGCTCTATCCACTGAGCCAAATCGGTTAGGGCAAGGATAATCTTTGTAATACATGGTGATAGGACAACCAAAAAAAATAGTAAATCAAGACACAGACCTTACACCTTTCACAAAAATTCACTCAAAATAGATCATAAACCTAAATGTAAAATGCAAAACTATAAAACTTGTAGAAGATAACATTAGAAAAAATATAGTTGACCTTGGGTTTGGTGATTTTTTATTTATTTATATTTTAGATTTAACACCAAAGAATGATCCATAACAGAAATAATGATAAACTGAACTTCATTAAGGTAAAAAACAAACAAACAAAAAACTTCTTTAAGAGAATAAGAAGACAGGTCACAAACTGCACTATAATTGATTTTTTGAGAGAGGGAAGGAGAGGGAAAGAGAGAAGCATCAATATGAGAACAAACATTCATCAGTTGCCTTCTGCATGCCCTCTACTGGGGATCAAGCCTGAAACCTGGGCATGTGCTCTGATCAGGACTTGAACTTGCAACCTTTACATGCATGGGATGGTGCCTAACCAACTGAGCCACACTGGCCAGGGCTGAAATATATTTTTGAAAGACATATCTGATAAAACAGAAAATAAAACAATTCTTAAAACTCAACAATAAGAAAAAAACCTACAAATCAATAAATAGATAAGAGATCTAAACAGACATCTCGCCGAAGCCGGTTTGGCTCAATGGATGGAGCGTCAGCCTGCGGACTGAAGGGTCCCAGGTTCGATTCCGGTCAAGGGCATGTACCTGGGTTGCGGGCACATCCCCAGTGGGAGATGTGCAGGAGGCAGCTGATCGATGTTTTTAACTCTCTATCTCTCTCCCTTCCTCTCTGTAAAAAAATCAATAAAATATATTTTTAATAAACAGACATCTCACCAAGGAAGATATACAGATGGCAAATAAGCTCCACATCATATATCATTAAGGAATGGAAAATTAAAGCAAGATTCCATCATATACCTATTAAAATGACTAAAACCCAAAGCACTGAAAACACCAAGTCCTGCCAGTACGTGAAGCAGTTGGATTCTCATTCATTGTTATTGGGGATAAAAAATTATACAGCCATTTTGACAGACATTTCGGAAATTTTGTAGAAACTACATATACTCTTACTATAATATCCATGAATTGTGTTCATTGACATTTACCCATATGCACTGAAAACACATGGCCACATAAAAATCTCACATGAATGTTTATAGCAGTTTATACACAAGTGCAGAAACTTGGAAGCAACCGATATGTCCTTCAATAGGTGAATGGATAAAAAAGTGCGGTACACTCAGACAACGGAATACTCAGTGATAAAAACAACCGAGCTATCAAGCCATGAATAGACATGGAGGACCCTTAACTGTATATTGCCAAGTGAACAAAGCTAAACAGAAAAGGCCATACAGTACATCAGTCCAACACTCTGACATTCTGGGAAAAGACAAAATATGGAGACAGTAAGAGATCATTGGTTAGCAGGGGTTCAAGGAGAAGAAGCATTAGATCAGCAGATGGATTACAGATTTTTATGGAAGTGAAACTATTTTCTATGATATAGCAATGATGGATGCACGTCATTATACATCGGTACAAGCCCGTAGAACTCTAATGTACTCTGGGCTATAGTAATGTATCAATATTGCCTCATCCATTGTAACAAATATACTACACCAATGCAAGATATGTGTGTGAAACAGTGTATGTGTGGAAGGGGAGTGATGAGAAGGCATATGAGAACTCTATATTTTCCACTCAAATCCTCTGTAAAAATAAAACTGAAACTGCTCTAAAAATAAAATCCATTAATATTTTTAAAGAACTTGGTAAAAACAAGCAAACTAAAGATGAAAACATTCTATGTAATAATACAATGTAGAATATTAAGAAAACAATGTTATTACAGAATTCCACATACATATTCAAATAATCATCACCCAAATCATCTACTTAATCTTTTGGGCTGCACAGAGGGAGGCAATAGTAAAAGGCAGAAAATCACTCTTCAATGGACTTGCAAATTGTATGCAGCATAAATCAGAATGAAGCACCCAAGATAAAATATGCTCATTTTTAAAGTCAAATAAAAAAAATCATCACATCTCTTTGTTCTTGAATAGCAGAGGTAGCCTTCTGAACCTCTCCCAGCCAGCTGTGGATCCCCAGAAAACAGTAACGAGTGATACTGAGTAATTTTAAAGATGAGTGTTTCATTGTTTACCACCAACGCTGTAATGAGTAATTTTAAAGATGAGTGTTTCATTGTTTGGTAATTTAAATACTATTGAAAAGCATCTTAATTTGGAAGAAACTTGGCAATATACCAGTGTTTCCATATAAGGCCTTCTGGGGGAAAATTCAACAAATATTACTTTAACATAGTTCCCTGGGTTTAATGTCACGATGTTTTATACTACAATTTAAAATAAAACAATTACACATAATCTTGAAACCTAGATAATGGCTTTTAAGTTTTAGTTCATACCCTGTAGAGGTTGTAATTCTAATTATTTGCTGTTCAAGTTAATATTTTTATCATATCAACACCAAAGAAAGCAGTCTTAGATTAACATATTAATATTAGTTCTATTATAAAAAAATTCTACATCTCAGATGTAAAAAAATCTTTCTTAATCATGAAAACAAAACTAAAGCAATAAAAGAAGTTTAAGAAAAAAATTATTAAAAATTATCATTTAAATAACTTATATCACCAACTTGAGTGAAGTTGAATATTTATATCTTTTTATTACTATAGTAATAAAAGACTTTTGTTTTAATTGGTTGATATTTGATAAAGTGTGGAAATATATGACACCCAATATAGTTCCACTACCAATTATGCAAGAATTCAGAGCATTGCCTGGGCTACACTCTGGTATTTTTAGAATTAAAATTGAAGACTTCTCAAATAAAACTTCTAAACACTAAAATCCCAAGCCTGCTTACAATTGTCCTTTTGCAGAAAATCGGAAAGAAACCTTATAAAATTACACTGTACGATATTTAGGTGAGTCAAAAATATGAACACGGAAGGCCTCCTACCTTATCATGGCATTTTTCCCATCACTCCTGGTACACCACACCTGCCGGGTTTGGTAACCTATCTCTATGTCCCAGGGCTTGGCGTGGTGATGTGGCTTGTAACCTGGGTATCTCAAGGTGACTTGCTCCTTTGAATCAGAGCTAAAATCCACAACAGTCCTTCCGGCGAGGTCCATGTCCTTCAGCTGAGGCAGTCTACATTTACTCCACGGGCCAACTTTAAGGCTAAAAGTATATTCCTCTTCGCCGAGAGGACAGGAAATGGGGGCGACACAGGTTCTTGTCTCCGTCAGATTGGGACAGTGAGACCCTCCGTAGAGAGGGGGAGCGATGGCCACGCGGGTCCGGTGCTGCAGTCGCTTCCCGCATCCCTTGCTACACTTGGACCATTGTGAGAACTCGGATACAACACAATCCCGCGGGCAAGGAATGAGGCACGCTTGTTCTGTGGGGGGCTGAGGGGCAAAGTGCTCGCATATTTCGCTGGCGACCATGGTCCTGTTCAACTTCTGAACACAGCGCACAGTCCGGTGCTGCAGCCCATGCTGGGCCGTCACGCACTCGGAGGTCCGAGGCTTGGCCTGGCCCAGGACTGGGGGAGCAAGCACACAGTGGTGCCAGTCAGAGACCTCCCACTGGAAGAGGTCGCTGTGCCAGTCGCAGACTCGGAAGCAGCTCCTCTCCTTTGGAGGCCTGTGGTTCTCATCACAGCTGGACAGGTGACTTGTCCAACCTTCAAAGTGGAAGCACCACAGTGCCCGAGTCTGGACTCCTCCAGGCCCACAGTCTCCTGTACACCGTCCCCAGGGGCCTACAGGCAGAGAAACAAGGTGTCAGTTACTCAGAGGCTCCATGCCACCATCCACACAAAAACAGGGCAATCTGCATACTTTTCCTACAGCTGATGTGAAATTGCAAATCTTGGTGGACAATATAATTTAGTGATTCAGAAGGTGATTCTCCATCAGTTGGCCTTCATGTAATCCCCCTTTCCTCTCTTACTAGCAATAGAAACTTGGACAAATTACTTCACATTTCTAATCCTTGTCTGGCTGGAGAGGCTCAGTTAGTCCAGTGTCGTCCTGTGCACTGAAAGGTAGAGGGTTCAATTCCTAGTCAGGGCACATACCTGAGTTGCAGGTTTGATCACCAGTCTGGGCATGTACAGAAGACAACTGAATGTTTCTCTCTCATAATCTCTCTCTCTCCCTCTCTCCCTCTCCTTCCCTCCCTTCCTCCCTCCCTTGCTATCTCTAAGCATGTCCTTGGTTGAGGATTTAAAAAAAACTTTCTTATGGAAAACAGTATGGAGTTTCCTCAAAAAATTAAATATGGAACTGCCATTTGACCCAGTGATCCCACTTCTAGAAAAGTATCCTAAGAAAACAGAAACTACAATCAGAAAGAATGTATGCACCCCTATGTTCATAGCAGCACAATTTACAATAGCTAAGATCTGGAGACATCCCAAGTGCCCATCAGTAGATAAGTGGATAAAAAAGCTGTGGTACATTTTCACAATGGAATACTATGCAGCTGTAAAAAAAGAAGTAACTCTTACCATTTGCAACAGCATGGAGGGACCTGGAGAATATTATGCTAAGCGAAATAAGCCAGTCAGAGAAAGACAAGTATCACATGATCTCACTCATATGTGGAATATAATGAACAAAATAAACTGACGAACAAAATAGATCCAGAGACAGAGAAGCATAGAACAGACTGTCGAATCTCAGAGGGAACATGGGGGAGGGTGGGTAGGTGGGAAGAGTTCAACCAAAGAACTCATATGAATATATGCATAACCCATGGAACACAGAAAAAAGGGTGATGAAGGCCTGGGGCGGGCGGGTGGGGGTTAGGGGGGGGAGGGTAGAGAAACAGGATAGAAGAGGTCAATGAGGAAAAAGGGGACATATATAATACTTTCAACAACAACAACAAAACAATAA
Organism: Myotis lucifugus; assembly: GCF_000147115.1. Lineage (NCBI taxonomy): Eukaryota > Metazoa > Chordata > Mammalia > Chiroptera > Vespertilionidae > Myotis > Myotis lucifugus. The sequence continues at coordinate 635,914 of NW_005871412.1, forward strand.
ATGTCTAAGCCTTAGTTTCCTTAACTACATAGGAAGAAGATTAAAAAAAAGCACTGACTTATAGAGCTGTTCTGAGGATCAATGATATAATGTGGTGCAAAGTAGACAATACTTAAAAAAAGATTGGAATCATTGTAATTATTATGTTCAAAGCCTATATATCTAATTCATTATTAATACTTTCCAGTTGGGCAGTGTTTCATCTAAAAGAAAAGCCCTAGATCCAAGTTTTAATAAAGTAGGATTTATCATGTTTTCAATCCTTTGGCTCATATCCTAAATAGCTCAAAAGAGAAATATGTTATTAAAAAATAACCTGCCAAATTATCCTAAATATATTTTCATTTTCTAAATAGTTGTCCTCAATTTTGGTTTTTGCTTGCAGAATAAATTACATAAAAAAGAACAAAATATGATATAGGGGCTAAAGTAAGGTCATAAAAGAATAATTAGTGCTGAATTGCCTTTGGAAAACCTGCTCCTACAGTCCTTGAAATATATCCCTTTTGATTTCTGATAGGTATTGACTCCAGGTAAAGTTTCCCACATTGCCTTGTCATATGCCAAATCTTTAAATTAATGAATTAGTTTTTGTGGGAAAGAGTCCAAGAAATGAGCAGATGAAAGACCTGCCAGTTGATGTTTCTCACATTTTTTTTTGGTGACATACCAGCTGGCTTGTCCAGAAGGCTAATTATATATCTTTTCGCAAGGACTCCAAGTGACCCCATTTTGTGTCAATAGAAAAACATAAAACATTTCTCTCTTTCACTTAAATATGTAATATGAACTTGGAAAATGTAACTTATACCCCCACACTAGGGTTGTGATAATCCTAAAAGCAATTCACACCCTGAGAAATGTTTTAATTTATACAAGTGAGAGGAAGAAGGTATAGTCCAGTGGTTCCCAAACTTATTTGGCCTACCACCCCCTTTCCAGAAAAAATATTACTCAGCGCCCCTTGGAAATTATTTTTTTTTAAATTTTAATAGCAATTAAACAGAAAGATATATGTATTAAAGACAGGTATTTGCAACTGGGGCCACATGCCACATGAGGATCTCACTTGAGTGGACAATGGTTTGGGTTCTAATACTCAGAATAGAAAGGTAATACAAAAAAAGTTAAAACAAATGCACCTGTGCCCATCACCGCCCCCCCTGGATCGCTGCAGCGCCCACCAGGGGGCGGTAGCGCCCACTTTGGGAATCACTGGTATAGTCTTTCCCAAAATCGGATACCGCCCCCAAAATGCCACTTAATTACTTCATGGAATATACTTCATGCACATCTATTGCATGTCTAGGAATAGTACATGTGTGCACAGTCAAATGCACTTAGCAGCCCCAGAGACGGGTATTTGCAACTGGGGCCACATGCCACATGAGGATCTCACTTGAGTGGACAATGGTTTGGGTTCTAATACACACAGTCATCCCAGTTCTTCCTCATGGCCCCGCTCTGGGTATGTAAACCTAGGCAATCCCCTGTGAAGCCAGAGTTCCAGTGATTCTTTACTTTGTGAGAGGGATTAACATAGAAAATACACCCTCTTCTTTTAGCACCTCCACACTAGTCTCTTACAGAAATGGACAGAGAAGTTTCACTAGAGTGAATCAGCTTCCACTCACCAAATGCCCTTGGTTTCCCACATGCTTCCCCAGGCCTGTTGTTCCAGCCTTGCTCATGAGCCAGGGCATGTACATGGAAAGTGGTGCTCTCAGCACAAACTGATTTGCTCTCAAGTCTCCTGATTCTCTCCTAGATCGCTCACAGCTTTGCACTTTGTATATTGAGATGTCCATTGTTACATAAAAGGTATTTTCAGGCTTAATATGTCCAGCTGTTCTGAAGTAGTTTCCTTTTAATATGCCATCCCCTGTCCATCATGTCAGACTAAACATGCAAATTGTTATTATTACCACGAAAAAATGATTTCCGCAGTTATTCAGTAAAGGAACATTTCAAAAAGACATAAGATTGCAGCCAACTTTGAAAATCCAAAATCAGTCTTGAATGATATAAAAGTTATTTGGATAAATTTAAAGGAAACTTTTTTTGTAAAGCACTGGGTTTTAAAATAATGGCTGCCAGTTTATCTCTATTTGATAGGTATCAAATACACACACTTTTCCAGTTAGGATTTGTGTGTGTGTGTGTGTGTGTGTGTGTGTGTAGATTAAATAATCTAAGACCAGAAAGTTAAGTCATTCCAAACTAATCTTGAAAAAGTTAATATTAAATTTAAGTCACCCAGAATATTTTACAAAGTTATCCCTATTTTAAAGCATTTAATTAACACATTTCGTAGTAGTAAATGTTGTTTTCTTACTAGTTTTCTGCCTACTTCTAAAATTCTGAAGGGAGCTTTTTTGTTTGTTATTTGAAATCATTAACATTTTAAACATTGTAAATTACTATTCTTTCCTTAGCTTTCACATCCTCCATCTATACGGAATTTTCCAAACAGGAATATTTTTTCTAGATCAATGGAGGACAAAAGATAATTATTAACAAATAATTACTGCCATTTATTGAGGGCTAGCAATGGTGGGCTGCACTTGGTTGGTGCCAGGGGACTGTTAAATATTTAGGAATTTTACCAGGTGGCTGTTAAATCATTCATAGTTGGAAATTGGCCATGGTGGGAGGATTTATATCACACTACAAATCAAGGCAAATCAAGCCCTGTGGGTTTTTTTAAACAGCCGGTTTACATCATGCCATAGTGATTTGCCAAGTACCTTCCTGTTCCTTAAATGATCCTATGAGCTGGAGCACCTTTTATCCATTGATGAAAACGAACGTCAGAGACCTTACAAAGCACATCCAAGGGTACACAGCCAGTATGTGGTCACTACATTGGGACTCCAGGCCTGTGGGACTCCTCGCTTGGGCTCTTGACCCGCATTTGAAAGAAGCCCTTCCTAGGTGTGCGTTGGTATATGTGATCCTCAAACCACAAGGCAGATTTGTGTGTAGCTTAGTTATGATCTCTTCTATGTGTGAGTTAATACGCTTTTGAGTATGAGTAGAACAAATAATCAAGATGGTATGTGAGCAGGGGTTTCCACTCCTGGCACTGGGAAGTTAGGAGCGCAGCACCTGCACAGCTGAGAAAGAATAATTTCTTCTTATGTTAAAACAACTAAAAACCAAGTAAATAACAAGCAAATGTAAAGTGAATTGTGTTTGCTTGGAATAAATGGAAAATAAGTTGCAAGCAAGACGTATGTGATGGAGGCAAGACCTCTCAGCAGTTGACCTATAACAATTTTCACTTTTCAGGCAAGGAGAGAAAATGTATCCTCTTATTTATTCAGTTATGTTTGACTGTGAACATTAAGCACACACAATAGTGAAAACCACGCGGCTCTGAGAAATTCTGCCATTTCAAAAAACATGCATGTTAAAGTGAAACGTGGCCTGCAGTTTGAGAAATATTATGTCCCTTGCCCACGTTCAGAAATGAAAGAACGTATTAAAATTTTGAGTAGTTGCATAAAGAAAACAATACCACCTTTAAATTTGTCATACATATAAAATATGATTATATTCAGAATATATATCTAAAGATAATCTAAAGAAAAATATAAGAAACCCCTGTTTTTAGACATCAATCATTTTTTATTTCTTAACTGAGAACAGGTCTCAAGTAATACAAATAAAACAAAACTTAGAACAATTAAAGAATCAAAAGTTTAACTATGGACATAATATGGCTCTAAATTAAAATGCATACTGTGTTGTATTTGCAGCAAACATCTCAATGCTATAATGGGAATAGCCATTCTGTACTTTTTTACCTGGACCAACATTACATAAAAACATCATCCACCTTCATCTTACTACCCCCTTTCTGTGGAATAAACACAATTTCCCTGGAATAAAGTGCTATGTATTTTAAGTCATGTGAGTTTCAATTAGCAGGTTAAAATTATGGTGTAAAAAAATAAATTGTTTGGACTGGAAAGGTAGCATTAATGAACTCTCAGGTCACATTCACAATTAATACTGTGATATCTCTCTCTCTCTCTCTCTCTCTCTCTCTCTCTCTCTCTCTCTCTCTCTTTCCCCTGCCTGTGTTTTTGTAGAAAGTGCAAATATATGAATACTCTAATGTAATATTCCTCCAGAAGTAGAAAAGTTTGGCAAATTGTTCTTTTGATCAAGTTATCCTTAACTGGCTTAGTTTCAATGCATGTATCACCCAATCTAAATCAGCACATTTAAAACCACCTGCTGGATGTCTGAATTTTAGGTGTGGTATTCACTATGATACCTGCAAAAAAAGAAGAATTCTAGAGGAAGAGAGAATAAGCACACACCCCATAGTTTTTGCACAGTTCTCGCCCCTGTTTGAGGCAGCAACTCTGATTTAATACCATTCATGCAATAGGAAATGATTGTTTTATTATTCATTTTTTAAACCACAGCTTTTATTATTCTGACATTGCTTTATTATTCTGACATTGCCTTATTTTTAACTGGAGCAAAAGGGGGTGAGGAATGACATAAATGCCAATGCAGAGCTTTAGTGTCTTAAACAAATTGTTTGCAGATCATCGCTACATCAAAGCTCTCATAAACCTCAGAATTATAAAAGGCAAGATCAAACAACACTGGCTTACCTGTAAGATGCCTCACCTCCAAGAAAAAGCTTGAAATTTATGTAGTGACTTTTCAAAAAGCTTTCATATCAACCGTGATATAATCAGTGTAATCTCTCCATTTACATAGTGGACAATTATCTAAGAAATGGCATTATCTAAGAAATCATATTTCTAAAATAGATCAAAGAACTCAAGGAATAAAAAAAGTGTGATCTGAGTATTCATTTATTAAAATAACTACTATTAATTACCCGCTACTTGGAAGGTAGTGTATTATACTCTGGGAGTATAAAAATGAATGAGGCATTAAATATCTCTCAAAATCTGTGCACTGCATGTCATGCCCATTTGCTCATGAAAAGAACATGGGGCCCCTCCTTCAACCCTATCTATACTTATTTTATACACAGGACTGACAGTCTTTTTTATTTTATTTCATTTTTTAATTGATTTTAGAGAGGGAGAGGGAGAGAGAAATAGAAACATTAATGATAAGAGAGTATCATTGATCGGGCCACCTCCTGCATGCCCCTCATTGGGGATCGAGCCAGCAACCTGGGCATGTGTCCTGACAGGGAATTAAACCATGACCTCCTGGTTCATAGGTCGACACAACCACTGAGCCACACCAGCAGGGCAGGACTGACAGTCTTAATGCTTTGGCTTCCTAAAGCTCATTGGATCTAAAGCAGTAAACCGGAAGTTGGGAGAGAGCACTGGAGGCAGATATGCTCACAGAAGCCCCGGAGAGAAGATAGTTTCCAAGACAATGTTTCTAAATCTATCATGATAATTAATAACCTTCCCAATACTAGCCACCCGATACTTTCTAAACTGGCAGAGGAAACCTGTTCATTAGTAACAGCCATTAGTGAGTCATGCATCAGATATCAATAGAAATACAATGGAGAAAATGTTTTTAAATGAGAAGGCATTTCAACCCTAAAACTCCATTGCACTTTTTACAGAAACACAAAATTCCTTTATTAATAGTAAAACAATTTCCAAATCAAGCATATCCTTTTATCTGAAGGATCTGCATGCTAAAACATTCCAATAAATCTCTTCAGAAAATTTTAACAGCAACAGTTAAAAGCTTCCAAATATATCTTATTTTTCATAGGTATAAAGATGTACTTTTGAAGACAGTTCATGATTCCATGTGAGAATACCACAGAGTGTTCGGACTGAATATTTAAACTTCAAAGTAAGCACAGGCATTTTTCCTGACGCCCAGGCTCTCTCTGTGTGCTTGTGTTTTTGTTTGACACCCAGCAGCACTTCCTGAGTCCATTTCATCTTGGTGGACAGATGTCTCTTAATGAAAAGCAAAGTGCCTCTGTTACTTACCACTTATGGCTACAAATTATTAGTTGCCAGTGGCAACTAATCCATTAAAAGGAGTTCAACAGCAAAGCAGATTGGAAACTTATCTGAACGACTCATCAGTTAATGCCAACACCACAGACAGAAAACTACCCTTTACAATTGTTTATCAATATTTTTGGTTTCCATTCCACTTTCTAAAAATTCTGAGGCCTAGAAGAGACTCTCAAACCTCATCATCTTCACTGCATTCTGACACAAAGTGGATCTTTTCAGATCACTAAACCCTATAGCCTGCTTACTGCCTAGAATGTGGGAACGAAAAGGGAATCATTTAGCCCACAGTGTTTGGCTAAATAAAGCCCAGGCAAACTCATTCACTTGCCCAAGGTCACACAGTCATTTTGAGCGAGAAATGGGACTGACAATTCCATCCCAGACACCTGATCTGGTGATATTACACTATATCACACTGGCTTCGTTATAAAGCTCTAAGACTACAAGGAAAGAATAGGACCCCCTAAATGGTTGTAATCCAAGGTGTGGGGAAAGGAAGGGAGGAGAAACAACAAAAAGGTGGAAATTTCATGAAAACACAAAACACACAAGCAACAAACTGCCTGTTAATGCTGAGGTTTTTCGGTCCCTGCATGGCCACCGGAAGCAGCTCCTCTCAGGGTCCCCTCACTGTATTATGTGAACTGCTTCCGGCCTGACTTTGCAAGCTTGAGAACAAGGCTGAGCTCCTGTTCGAGAACATCCAGCGATGTCCCAGGGGTTAGCACATAAAAGAAGCCTCAGGCACCAATTAGAAATTGTGTCCCTAGAATAACTACAGTAATGTTAGTAACAGCTGTCTTTTTTTTTTTTTTGAATACCTAATATCTCCCCAAGCCCATACATACTTATTGATACTGGTCTGCTTTGCTAGATGAGACCATCAAAGCATGAAGTCCAAGAACCTGGTCAAGGTACACAGCTCAGGGGCCGGGAAACTGGATTTGTCTCCACAATTTTATTGACTCCAAACCTTTTCCACATCAATTGCAGTTTAAGTGCTTTTATATAAAAAATCCTGACCCCAGGATATGTTTACTGATTTGAGAGAGAAAGGAAGAGAGAGAGAGAGAGAGAGAGAGAGAGAGAGAGAGAGAGAGAAATATCAATGTGAGAGAGAAACATCAATTGTTTGCCTCCCATACACGCCCCAACTGGGGATCGAACCTGCAACATTTTGATGTATGGGAGGTGCTCCAACCCACCAAGCCACCTGGCCAGGGCATAACTATTTTTAACAGCAATATCTCTTGAGCAGATGAAGCCTTGCAAAGCCTGCAGGTAAATATTTGGATGGGGTTCCGCCCTGAGTACAGCTGGGGTGAGGACCCAGAGCTGGCCCTGCTCTCCAGCCTGAAGCTCCTGGCCCAGGCTCAATGGCCGGGCTCGGCGGTGGCCCGGGAACTCCTGCGGCTCTAATGCCTGTCCAGGGATATTTATGGGGTGTTCTCATCCCGTAAGTGCATCGCCATTCAACTGGGACTTGACTTCAGTTAAGCCTTCTAGATCCCCTGAAGGAATCCTTTACGCAGCATTTTCTATCCGCTAAGTGGAAGGCATTGAAGAGTAAGTCAGACACAGAGGAAAGCCGAGTTTCTCAAGTCTGTTTCTTTTTCCTACTCAGAAAGCAAACTGGAACAGGCGCTCAGGAGGCAGAATTTTCAAACTCTGTCCCTGCCCCCTAAAGAGAGTAAAGTGCTAATTCCACACTGAATAATCAATACACGCTGGGCTTGGTAATGGAGGCCTGTGTACTGTCCCTGACAGGTTCACTGGAGAGGCAGCAATGCCGGGACTATGCACCTAGGCCCTAGGGTCCTAGGGCTTTAAAAATACACGGAGCAAAAGGGCCAGATGTCACCCAGGTTGTTCGCCGCTAACGCAACTCAAGAATTAATTGTTTTCTAGGATAAAAATTGCACTAGAACATACTTGAGATAATATTTTTTCTTAATAACATCAATTTTCTACTGGTTACATGGAATATATCTGCTTCTCAACAAATCTCTCTTTGTAGGAGCAGACATTCATAATGGATAGTGAGGGAGAACAAAACACAAGCTGCATTTTGGTGGACAGAACTTCTAGTTAATCTAATTTCTTTTTCAAAGGAGTGATGATTCCTGTGTTGAAGCAGTAATGTTATGACTATTTGAGACACTACTCTTATGTTCTGAAAAATAATTTCCCAATTATTGCATTTGAAAAAAAATATATGAGAAACAGTAGTACCATGACTGAATCACAATGTTTTTTCTATCTATAAAACAACTAGAAATGTTCATTTATCCAATACTAGAGGCCCAGTGCATGAAATTCATGCACAGGGTGGGGGGCCCTCAGCACGGCCTGCACCCTCTCGCAATACGGGACCGCTGCCTCCTAACTGCTCGCCTGCCTGCCTGCCTGATCCCTAATCACTAGCCTACCTGCCTGATCTCCCCTAACCACTCTGCCTGACTCATTGCCCCTAACCATTAGCCTGCCTGCCTGATAGCCCCTAACCACCTCTGCCTCAGCCCCCTGTGGCTTCATCCAGAAGGACATCCGGAATGATGTCCAGAAGGTCAATCGGCTGTCTGGTCTAATTAGCATATTACACTTTTATTATTATAGTCTAAGAAGCATCCTGAAGACGCTATTTACAAACATAAAATCTAATCGCGCGCCCCCCCCAAGCTTTACCTCCCAAACACAATCTAATTTGTCCAGGCTATTCATCCTCCCACCACCACCCTTGTCCAAACCACCATCTTTTCTTGTAGGAATGCAAAGAGTAGCGTCTTGTCTGGCCTTCCAGCATCTACTGTCCCACTCCACTCCAGCCATGACATCAATTATTTCTCCATATTGCAGGTTTATTATAATATTCCCAACAGCAGTGGGATAGAAACTATGCTCAACACGGTAACAACTGTATCACACAGCCCTCAAAACAGCCTGGCAATTTTAAGAACTACCAAACTCCTTAATTTTCTTAGATATATTCAGGAAAATTGACAGAGCGTATAACAAAAGCGTGAGTGTGGTCCCTTTAGCATTTGTTGACATGATTACAGTTTCAGACACCCAGAAAAAAACCTAGAAGGGAAGGGCCTGGATGGTGTGCATGAAGGATGCTAACTCAGACCACTCCTCTCCCTAAGGGGAAGCACCAGAAGCAGTGGGAGATGAGCAGCAGCAAGAACTGCCCAAATGCAGGCTCCCAGCTAGAACCCTGAGGATCCTGCCGGAAATGGCTCCACACTCACAGCTAATAGGGCTTTGAGTGGCACCATTTTCCGAAAGGTGGCATGTGAGTCAAAAGCCCAGTACCCACCTACATTTGGGGTTGGGGGAATGGGAGAAATGTGTTCCAGAAGTATGTCTTGCTTACAGAAACACAGATTTATTCAGAGAGGGTAATGTGAGGACATTTTTGAAAATGCACACAGCCCACCAAGCGTCTGGTTTCTGTGTTACCAGAAGTCTAGTCTATTAACAAGGTTCTGCTGGATGTTTCTTAGGGAGGGACCCTCTCCCCCAGGCACAGACCTTCTAGCTCAAAATAAAGAGCTTTCTCTCTGGCACTTCGGTCTGAAGCAGAACAGTTAAGGACATAAAGGGGAGAGAAGACAGGGAGAGGAGAGAGACAATATATCCTGCTTCCCCAGAAAGAAAGTGTCAGCCTGGGGTGTCCGAGCATAGGAGGCCAAGGCCACTGAGCCCCTCAGAGAGATCCAGGGGCTGGGCACAGTGGGAAAGCAGCACAAGGGACCAAGAATGGCACAGAGTTTCAGAGTCACCAGCCAGCCTGTCAGGAACAAGGGTCCTCTAGTGGTGGCCAGTCTGGACTGATGGCTTAAGGAGGATGTCCCAGAGAAAGAAATGAGGGACCCTGGTGGTAAAGGGCTCAAAATAAATAACCAAACTGAGTTAAAGATGAATCGAAAAATTGTATTTCTAATGCACTTAATTTTTTTTAGCTGAGGTGGGTACGCGCAACAATAATTGTCACTACATATAATAATTAAAAGGAATCAGAGAAGTTAATAATAAATACATCCCTCATCAGCCCAAGGGCTGACAGCCCCACAGGACATTCAAGCTCTTCGTTCAATAGTGTGCTGAAAAAAATCCATCCTCATTACCCTTTTCCAGCGGGGTGAGCATGTGGCAGAGGCCTGCAGCCTGTGTCAACTCCTTTAAGCCTCCCCGAGTCCTCTCCACCCCCTCCCACTCCTCTGAATTATTGGAATTTCAGAAAGTGCTTTGTGGGAATTCCACTTAAAATGAAATGGAATCGAAGAAATGTCATTTGAGCTATGAGGGTAGTTTACATTTGCATAATGAAAATAATAATTATTATGAGGTAGCATTAATCACTTGATAGACTTAATGCTAGTATACAAATGATTTTTAAAAATATACTAAACTTTTACCACCTTCTGGGGACAAGGAAGCACCGTGCTGTCCCTGTGCCTCTCCTGGTGTAATCACCATCCAACTGAGACTGAAGATACCATGGCAACCTGTGGGAACTGCCCAAATGTTTCCAGGGGAATGGCAGCATCCTCAGAGATCAGGAGGCAGGGAGGGACCCTGTTATTGTGTACATTTGGAAACTAGAAAGAGTTAACATTTGAAGTTCTCTTGTCTATATGACTTCTCAAGGTTTTTAATATACATTGTGAATCCCTAAGAATTTGCCCCTCATGTGCAAAAGTTCACAAACTTCTTCCCCCAAGTCACTCTTTTACTAGAGGAAAAACAAGAAGGAAATATTTTGCATGTTCAATGCTATTCTCATTAGATGATGTAGTTGGCCATATGTTTAAATCTTCATTATTATCCTATCTAATAAAGAGGTAATATGCAAATTGGCCATCACTCCAACACACAAAATGCCCGCACCCATGTGGACACAAGATGGCCAGCAGGGGAGGAAAGTTAGGGGCAACCAGGCTGGCAGGGGAGGGCAGTTAGGGGCGACCAGGCTGGCAGGGGAGGGCAGTTAGGGGCAATCGGGCTGGCAGGGGAGCAGTTAGGCATGGGTGATCATGCCGGCAGGCAGAAGCGGTTAGGGGCAATCAGGCAGGCAGGCAGGTGAGCAGTTGGGAGCCAGAAGGCAGGCAGGCAGGTGAGCAGTTGGGAGCCAGAAGTCCTGGATTGTGAGAGGGATGCCTGACTGGCCGGTGGGATCAGGCCTAAACGGGCAGTTGGACATCCCTTGAGGGGTCCCAGATTAGAGAGGGTGCAGGCTGGGCTGAGGGATACACACCCCCCGCATGAATTTCGTGCACTGGGCCTCTAGTAGATAACATAAAATGAAACTATTTTCTAATTTTAATTTTAGGATCTACATCATAAATTGAGGTTAAAATGCAACTTCTGATCCAAAGCCTGTATATCCCTTCCTGGACACACAAGCACACAGAGCAATGAACACATCACAAAACATCTCAGGTCTGCCGCCAGTTCACGAAGAACAAGATGATATAAAACGCCACAGAGACCCACATGTATGTTAGGTATTAGCCCACCATTTCAAAGACAGGAGACAGGAGATCAAAGTGCACAGTGACAAGGCTGAATGCTGGAAACGCATGACCCAATTCAGAGTAACCATTACAAACATCACTAATTTACAGCCCAATTAAAAGGGTCCATGTCTTCTAATCTTAGAATTTCTATGTCTTTTCAAACAAAACTTGTGCTGTTCTGGGTTTTACTTCAGGATATGACAAGATATACTTTACCGTCCACACATTAGTGAATTATTGTTTTGTAGTCATCAATTCAGGTTTAAAACACTGCTTTATCCACTCTGTATGCCATGTCGGAACAGTACAATATTCTGCAATAACCCTATATAATAAAAGGCCAGAGGCCATACGTGTCATGACCGGAACAACCACTCAACCAGTCGCCATGAGGTGGCATTGACCACCTCTCAGTCCCGGCCCACAAGCAGTGCAGGGCAGGACAGGGGACTGGCAAGTGGGCTGAACGACTGACCTCTTGGTCTCTTCTCCCGGCCCGCAGGCTCCAATGGATCAGCGATGGTGAACGGGGGAATTGGGGTGGGTCGGGGGAGGACCGGGCTGGCTGTCAGGCCATTGGGATCACCAGCTCATCCCCGGCTGCTCGGGGGCTCAGGCCTGTGGGAAAGTGGGCGCCGGTGACTACACCTCCATGCACGTGCACCGGGCTGGCTGCTGATGGAATGTGTTGCCCGCTCAGGGCCACTCACGCTGGGGTGGGTAGGTCGCGGGCGTACCCTGCAGCTTCCATCAGCACTTCAAGCCCCAGCAGCAGCAGCGGCAGCAGTGCCCACATGAGCAGCCCCGAGCGGGTAACGCATTCCATCAGCGGCTGGCCCAGTGCACGCACATGGAGGTGAAATAGCCAGTGCCGGCTTTCCCGCAGGCCTGAGCCCCCAAGCAGCCAAGGATGAGCTGGTGGTCCCAACGGCCTGATAGCCCAGCAGCAGAGGCAACGTTTGGCCTGGGGACTGGCAAACAGGCAGAAGATGGCCCTGATCACAGGAGGCTAGGCCTAGGGACCCTACCTGCATGATTTCATGCACTGGGTTTCTAAAAGCTTAAGCAACCATTACGATGGAATGACCAGAACGACCGAAATGACCAATCACTATGATGCGCACTAATCACCAGGGGGCAGACCCTCAACGCAGGTGCTGCCCAAGCCCGCAGGCCCCGATTGCCGATGGGGCCCGCCGGCCAACCTCCTGGTCCCTCCCCCTGGCTGGCAGGTCCTGATCGCCCGATCCAGGCGGGGCCCCAGGCTGGGACGGGGGAACCAGGGGTGGGGTGGCAGCAGACACGGCAACGAGGGAAGGAGGAGGGGAGGAGGCAGGGGTGATGGGGAACCTAGCGGTGGTGGAAAGCAGGCAGCTAGGGAAGGAGGAGGGGGGAGGCAGGGAGGCGGGGAACCTGATGGGCCCTGATTGTCGGCCAGGCCTAGGGGACCCCACCCGTGTACAATTTCATATACCGGGCCTCTAGTACACAATAAACAGTATACGTATATAATTATGTGTGTGCATATATATATATATATATATATATATATATATATATAAAGAGAGAGAGAGAGAGAGAGAATTATATTAACCATATATTATGTGTTATAGGATATAAATAATATATATAATATTAATATTACATTAATATATTTAAGCCAATTCTATTTCTTATACATTATATACTTTATAAAATTTATTATATATTTAGTATTTAGTATATGTAAATGTATATAATGTGATAACAATATATTACATTATACTCTCATTTATAAGTGAGTATAAGCCTGTGTGTATACCAGTTGATTCTATCACCATGTTAATATATTTTGTTAGTGCAGCTCAATACCCAAATCTAATATACTTTGCCTCTATGACAGAAAGTACTGCTTATCTGCATCTCCCATCCTATTCCATCCTCAGTTCCCTCAGGGAGACTCCCTTCTACACTGTCCCCCTTAGTTAAAATACTGTGCTTCTGAATACAAAAGTCGGTGTGATGATATCCAGCAGGTAAGGAAGTTCAGTCCTTTAGTTCTTTCTCCACACAGACACCACAAAAATAAAACAAAGAAAGGTATTTCTGAATCACCCACAAAATGATTAATTTATATGCATTGTCAGTTTAGAGTGAACTATCCTGTTATATTCCTGTCCTACAAAAATCAATATTTAATTCATGGTCTGGATATGGAAATTTAATGTGGACCATAACACTCTACTCCCTGGGTACTAACTGACTGTAACACACTATTACAACTCTTTATCCCCCTTATGATTTCAGAGAATTAGTCTGGGCACATCCTAATTCCTACCTTGATGAAACACATTATCCGAAGCCTATACCACTTTGAAATACAATAGTCCCCTATTATCAGCAGGGAATATGTTCCAAGACCCCTGTGGATGCCTGAAATTGCAGATTGCAGCAAACCCTGTATATACTCCATTTTTTTCTACACATAAACACCTATAATAAAGTTTAATTTACAAATTAGGCATAGTAATACATTAACAACAATAACTAATTATAAAATAGAACAATTACAACAATATATTGTAATAAAAGTTATGTGAATGTGGTCCACCCCCTTTCTCTCCCCATCTGTGTGTGTGTGTGTGTGTGTGTGTGTCTGAGATGTTATACTGTACTCACCTTTTCACTCAAAGAAATCACCTTACAGCTACCCTTTGGCCTATCTGAATTGCCAGCATCACTACTCTTGCACTTTGGGGCCATTATTAAGTAAAATGAGAGTTACTTGAATACTAGCTCTGTGATACCACAAAAGTCTACTGATAACCACAGGGCTACTAAGTAATTAACAGACTGGGAGCATATACAGCATTGAGATGCTGGACAAATGGATGAGTCATGGTCCCAGGGAGGAAGGACTGAGCCAGGTTTGTGAGATGTCATCATACGACTCAGAATGGTGTGTAACTTAAAACTTATGCATTGTTGCTTTCTGGAATTTTCTACCTCATCTTTTCAGACCATGGTTGACTGTGGGTAAGTGCAACCATGAAACACAAACCATGAATAAGTGGGGACTACTATAACTGAAGCCCACATTTTCTAATCTACATTAAGATTTAGTTAAGGTTTTCTTTTACTTTGTTCATGATACAGCCTCACCATGAATCCCTATCCTTTACTTATTTTCCAGTTGATCATATAAAGCATGGGATATGTTGGGCAACTCATCTACTGGGTCCCAGAAATAGATACCGTTACCTCTTTGACTACTCACTTACAGGAAGAGATGAATCTAAAATAGCTTTCATACTCACTCTTGGGGGGGGTGGTGGTGACCCCACAGCTCCTGTTTGTCTTTCTATTAGAACACATTTGAAAGCAATGTCCAGTCTTTGGTATTCTCACTGAAGAGTCCCCTTTAGGGGCTAACACCACTATTCCTCTTTGACCTGCTTCTTCTCATGATAAGTCCCATAAGTAATGGAGGCAGAGCATCACTTACAGTGCTGCCAAACCTTTTGCCCTACTATAGGAGTGATGACAGATATGAACATTTTTTCAGCCTGGGTCTAGAAGCCTGGCCTGAATTGAGAGTAAGAAGGAACAGTGGGACAACGGCAGCAAGCCACGACTCCTTCTCTGAGCACCTGGGCATGTAAATTGACAGATAGACACTACAGTGGTCAGGGCTCTGCTCACGTGTCTGACAAAGTGGCCTTAAATGCTTCTGTTCATTTATTCTTCCAAATAGCTAAAGCAATGAGTCAATGACAGTAGATACTTTAAACTAGAAGAAAGTGGGTTTGTAGGAAGCACTGTGAAGCTACATGAGCTTTAGTCCAAATCTTGATTTTGCTCTTTAGCCCCCTTTCACCATGGGCAGCGCTTTTCCACTTGATCTTGAGTAATTTCAAGCGATAGGCTTGTGAAAACAGACGGTTTGTGTAAAGCTCTTGAAACCGTGCTTGGCACACAGAGAATAGCAGGTCCATGTGGGAGGTGTTGTGAGTTACCAGGCTCTTGATCTACACAATGTTGATCTCAAGATCAGCATTTGACATTTGGGGCAGGGCTGTGCTGTGCACTGGTAGTATGTTTAAAAACATCTTTGACCTCCACCCATTAAATGGCAGTAGCACCCCTCCACGCACAGTGTGACAATCAAAAATGTCTCCAGACATTGTCAAATGTCCCTTGGGAAAATTGTTACAATTGAGAAACTGATCTACACTATATCATTGAATCCTAACACAAATCCTGAGACTTGTCCACTCTACAAAGAAACCACATTACCTGTCCCAAATCCTAAAAGTAATGAAAGGAGACCAGGACAGTGAGCCAAGAGCTGGAACTCTGTCCCTGTGTTCCACATTTTTAAAATGTGTATTTTAAAGACTAATAATAGAAGGGCCATGATGTCTAGAAGGGCCATGAAGGGCATTCTAAGTTTAGCTTTGGGCTGCCCCAAATAATATTTGTATGATTGTGCTTTACCTCTTATCCATTTTTTTGTTTGTTAATTTTACAGAGTTAGAAAGGGACAGGGAGAGTGAGAGAAACTTTGATGCAAGAGAGAAGCATGGATTGGCTGCCTCCCACATGCACCCCTACCAGGGATCAAGCTCGAAATCTGGGCAGTTGCCCTGACCAGAAATCAAACTGGCAACCTTTCAGTGCACAGGACGATGCTCAACCAACTGAATCACACTGACCAGGGCTATCCTATTTTTTAACTTCAAAAAAACAAAATTTTTAGGTCGAACCTTTCACATATATTTTAGCTAGACTTTATTAATATTGGCTTTCCATTTCTCATCCTCTGCTTGAGAAATAACCTGGACTTTGCCATCAGACAGCCTGGATTTGAACTGTGGCTCCTCCACTCTCTAGCTATATGACTCCGGGCACTTACTTAATCACGTAATCTCACCTTTGGATCTTACAGAAAAGCAAACCAAATTTTGTTGACCTCACAGTTGTGTAGACAGCCAACTCTCCAGTGCAGCCGGCTATGCAGAGCAGAGTACAAGGTATAAAATTGCAGTTGTGGAGTGAAAGCCTGCCCTCAACTCTTTTCTACAGAGCAGAGGCGATATGATTATTTCCCCTCCCTTAAATGCATTCTGTCTATTCACATGCTCCCCATAGAAACACAAAATAATTCAACCTCCCCGAAATATTGGCTGTAAGTAAGTCCAACATAACCCAACTTCCCCATCTAGTCTAAACTAAGAGGCTGTGGAACTGGGCCCAGCAATGGTGTTTGTTAGCTGACAAGGACAGTGGTGGCTCTTTTCCAAGAAAAGGAGTACACGAGGGGGCAGTAAAACCTGCCGTCCAGCACAGACAAATTATTCCTTTCATCAGGTGAGTTTGAACATGTCATTAAGCTTTCCAACCTTCTCTATAGTGATTTTGAATGAGAAGGCTTTAAGAAGATACATTAAAATCTCATAGAAAAAATGTCAGATATTTCTATCACTTTTCACTCCCAGAACTTTAAAAATCATGAAAAAATCTTGAGAAAAAAACATTTTTAAGGACACAAGCCCCTCAAATTCCAAACTGAGTGATAATCATTGTGAGCCCAAATGCAGACAAACTATGGATCAGAGTTCTATGTTGTGTTAAAATTTTACAAAGTTAAAATAAAATGCTGAAATAATTGGTTCTCCAAATATAGAGACCAACAACATATTTTTGTGTTTTTAACATTAAATAGGACGAATATCTTAACACATACATAAGAACAGTTTGTATTCTCCTCATGGATAACATGACCAACACTGATGTCACTTTATCCATCATCCCTGGTTTCAAATATTCTCCCTAGCATCCCTAAAGTTAGGTCTAATGTATCTGAATGTTCTTCCCCATATACTCTTTCAGACATGCAGCTAATACAAACTACCTTATTTATACCACCTTGTCACACCATTGGGAACATGTGAGAAAAAGCAATCTTAAGATACAACTTGTTAGTGCAAAAAGAACTTTAGTCAGATAAATCTATATTCATCTTATTAAGAGGTGAAGAGAGGAGGGGGTAAAAAAGCAAAACTGTGATGACCCCCAGACCAGGTCAAGACTTGTTGGGAAATAAAAATAAGACCTTCTCTCAGATACAGAAGTGTGAAAAATAAAAACAGAAGATTGTATATACATGAAAAAATAAACTGGATTCATAAAGGCCTTCCTTTTTTAACAAAAACACAGTATTCATATTACACAAACACACAGTTCAAAAACCACAGTTTATGTGGTTCTTCATTAGCCTAAGTAAAAGAATATAGTGCCCATATATATTTAGATAATTTTGATATTTAAGCATAAACTATTCAGAGATAAAATATTCACATAAATAAAATATTCAATTCAGTATTAAACACTATAAATAGTATTATAGTACTATTTCAAATACATATATAAATTTAAGTTACTTCAGTATTAAGTAACTTTTTTTCAAAAAACAATATCAGAATTATATGAGAGCTATTAAAAACAGATATTTAATATGCCATTTCTGCCTTCAGATTGTTAAGAATCCCCTAGGAAATGAATACATACCTTAAATAATGTTAATATGGACAATTAGAAGTTATTCCAAACAATGTAGATAGGGTTTAGAAACACTGAGACAGAAATATTATTCACTCACAGAACTAGATGTTCCCTGGAAAGCAGAGTATTATTATAACTACACTTTCTTCTCAGAGAGGTAGGAGAAAATAGGGGCGATGTGAGCGATTTTTTAGGAATTCAGCACAAATGATCTTCTGAATCAAATAGGAGAGAAGCAGAGAAAAGTTCTGCCCAGCCGCTGTGGATTCCAGGAGGGATGAGTAATTGCCCCTCTACACCTGCTGGCTGCTATTACACTATGCAAATATTTAAAGGTTACCTTGCAGCTGTGATAGGGAACCCCTTTCAATGGTATTCTCCTGTTCTGCTAAGTCCCCCTGGGAGAGGAATGCACTCCCCATTCTGATTTAATACCTGCAGAATAATGTTCTTCTACAGGCACTCTACGGCACTCGGAGTCTTTGAAAGTAACCCCATTTAAGCAAAACTCTACTTGTGACAGATATGCCTTTCTATGCTTTTAGAAATCATATTTAGAAAGTTCTTCCTTCAAAGATATTGATGTGAATAATCACTCTTTGGCCACACTCGCAATGATAACCTGTTTCCATCATTTATAGTTAGTTACTAATAAGCTCGATAGTGTAAGTGGGGAGGAGAAAATAAGATTTCTTTGAAAAAATGTGAATATTATATTTGCCATGTTGGCAACATAAAACCAAGATGTAATAACACGATTAAGTGTGCTGACATTTCATTAAAAGCTCTGTGGACATTTGTATATGGCTATTAAGCAGGAACATCAGGAAATGATTACTTTTCCCCAGAAAAGCATAAGGTAAATCTATCAAACATGTTGAAGTGAGTAGTATGTCATGTGAATTAGTAAAAATGACTAAAAATTTCAGGATTTCTAATAATGTCTAAAAATACTTATAATTCCACATGAAAAACTCTGAATCATTTAATCATTTTTTGAAAGCACATAGTAATTTGTGTTAAGTGTTTGCACATTTTGAACATATGAAAGCACATTTAATGCACTTTAGAGTACTGCTGATGTCGGAGGCAGTATATCATCAAACTACAGCTGCAGCAATTCTAAGGTCAAAGCTATTGCTTTTGGATTTGATACATTTTGTGCATGATTTATGGATTAATTTTATGGAAAATATGTAAGCTATATGTCCCAAAAAGCATTTTATGGTATTATAACAATAAAACATTATCGTTATGGGACGCCCTTCATCTAGGCTTATCAAAGCCCTTTCCTGACATCAGTTCATCTTTGTAATACCCCTCAGAGGCAAGAACCATTGCCTGCACTACCTTTTTTTTTTTGAACACTGAAAGCACTGGGGATTTTCACAAGTCTCCTTAGGCTTAAAATACTACAAACATCCACACATTTATTTCTTTGTTCTACCTGGCATGAGCCCTACACCTTGTGCGAGCACCTGGGGATAGACTGGTGTGAAAAAACAGGAGCATCATCCCTGTCCTCCCTGTCAGAATGTAATGTGAAATACATGAACTGCTTCCATTTATGGGGAATAAAACAGTGCATAACATGTATCTGTAACCTCACCCTAGCAATCGGGAAACATACCGCTCTACAATATTTTCTAGCAGCCAAAAGCTATGCTTCCAAGTTGTGAAAACACATCACTCACAGGAGTGCTCCTCTTGCCATAAAATTTACTGAGAATGACTTTGACATATTTCTAATAGACATTGGCCAGCTGGTTTCCAATCAAGTGAGTCAAAGGAAAATTTCAAAAGAGAAGGGTATAGTTAAATGGCTGTGAGAAGTGGGCATCAACAGCAAAGATAACATAGAAAGCCTAATGACAAGAAAAGAGGTGCATAGACCCTAAAAGGCAAACAGTAGAGCTCCAAGTTCATACCAGTGAGGCCAATTAGCTTCAGGAGTTGAGAGGCCTGAAGCTCATGCTTTCTTGATGATGTTGTAGTAGGTTCTTTGCAAAAAATAGCCCCATGTTTTCAACTCTCCCTGTGCAATAGGACTTTGCAGCAATTCCATCAACGTGTGGAGTTTACTTTTCCAGCCCCTGAAACTGGGCTAACATCGTGAGTTAGTCTGCCAAAGGAGTGCAGTGGAAGTGACTGTGCCAGTCTCCAGAGGCCCTGTGTACTCCTGCTGCCTGCACACTCCTGCTAGGCCATGTGAAAAGCGTGGGCTAGCCTGCTGAAGGCTGAGACACCAACCGGAGCAGAAAGGAACCACAGCAGTTTTGACCATCTTCCATCACCCAACTTGCAGCAGGCCCTCTAACTGCCTAGAAATGCAAGAGCCATTTCAGGTCAGACCAGCTAGGTCCAGCCCAGGTCAGCAAAACACCACAGAATTCCTGTCATGTAGATGTGAATACAAATACAATAATAAAATTATTTCGGTTTAGGCCACTGAATTTTAAAGTGTTTCTTACCAAGAAGTAAGAATCTGATATAACTACATTTTAGTAAATACTAGTTATTCCATAAGATAAACTTGAATCATTAGAAGAAGTTAAAATTCTGCCCTGCAGCCTACATTACATAAAGCATAGACACATAAACATATTTTAGAGGTATTCCTATCTAAAGTGGCCATTAAGGAGTACATAGAGGAGATATTGCAAACACAGGGCATCCCGGGAAAAGTAGGGGTAGCCATATGTATATCATACAAAATAGATTTCAAGACAAAAGGTAACAAGATACAAAGATGGACATTTGATAATGATAAAGGGATAAATTCACCAAGAAGACATTAACATTTATTAATATATATGCTTCCAACCTGAGAGCAACAAAATATATAAAGCAATTACTCATAGACCTAAAGGGAGAAACTGGCAAAAATACAATTATAATAGGGAACAAGAATAACCCACTTACAGCAATGGATAAATCATGCTGATAGGAAGTCAATAAGGAAATATCAGCCTTAAGTGACACATTAGACAAAATGGACTTAATTGACAATGATACAACTTTCTATCCCAAAACAACAGAATACATGTTCTTCACGAGTGCATGTGGAATGTTATGCCAAGGATAGACCATATGTTGGGACACAAAAGTAGTCCCAAAATATAAGAAGATTGAAATCATACCAAGCATTTATTTCTGACCACAATGCTGTGAAACTGGAAACCAACTAGAAGAAGGCTGGATAAATGACAAATATATGGAGATCAAACAACATGCCAATAAACAACTATTGGGTCAAAAAATAAATAAAATAAGAGATCAAAAAATACAAACAAAAATGAAAATATGGCATACCAAATTTTTAGAGCTGCAGCAAAAGTGGTGCTAAGAGGGAAGGTTTTAACAAAACAGACCTACCTCAAGAAACAAGAAAAACCTCAAACAGTCTATTATAAAACTACTAGAGGCCCGGTGCATGAAATTCGTGCATGGGGTGGGGGGGATGTCCCTCAGTCCAGCCTGCACCCTCTCCAATCCAGGACCCCTTGAGGGATGTCTGACTGCCGGTTTAGGCCCGATCCTAACCGCACGCCTGCCTGCTTGCTTGATTGCCCCTAACTACCTCTGCCTGCTGAACTGAAGCCCCTAACTGCTCCCCTGCTGGCCTGATCACCCCTAACTGCCCTCCCCTGCCAGCCTCATTGCCCCCTCACTGCCCTCCCCTGCCAGCCTCATCATCCCCTAACTGCCTCTGCCTTGGTCCCTGCCACAGTGGCTTTGTCCAGAAGGAAGTCCAGAAGATATCCAGTCTAATTAGCATATTACCCTTTTATTATTATAGATAGATGGTGAAAAACTGGAAGCTTTTTCTCTAATATCAAGAACAAGACAAGGATACCCCTCTTGCCATTGTTATTCAACATAGTACTGGAATCTTAGCCAGAGCAATTAGGCAAGAAAAATAAAAGTAAAAGCCACCCAAATTGGGAAGGAAGAAATAAAACTGTTACAATTTGTAGTTGGTGTGATTCTATATGGAGAAAACCCTACAGACTCCACCAAAAAACTATTCAAGATAATAAATGAATAGAGAAAAATTACAGGATAAAAAATCAATATAAAATTTGCCGAGTTTCTATACACTAACAATAAACTATCAGAAAGAGAAATAAAGAAAAAAATCTCATTTATAATCACAGCAAAAACAATAAAATACCTAGGAATAAACTTAACAAAGTTGGGGAAGGATTTATACACTGAAAATGACAAGATATTCTTGAAAGAAATTAAAGAACACACAAAGAAATAGAAAGATACTTTGTGTTCATGGATTGAAGGAATTAATATTGTTATAATGTCCATGTTACTGAAACATCTACAGATTCAATGTAATCCCTATCAAAATCCCAATGGCATTTTTCACAGAAATGGAATAAAAAAATCTTCAAATCTGTTTGAAACTATAAAAGACCCCAAGTAGGCAAAGCAATCCTAAGGAAAAAATAATAATAAAAATACATAAAGAAAAATATCCAAACCTCTGAAAACTCATACCGTGTGGCATATTCCCAAGGGTGCCATATAATCTTAATTTTGCTAGACATGAAAATCAGAATTATAAAAATGACAAATTGGAGGGTATATTACATGAATTTTTATGCTTTGTAAATTATCTAGGAATAAATTCTGTGTTTCGAGTACTCACAACTGTAAGCCCACTTTTGCCCCACCCTGTACTGTGGGGTCTGTTATCTAACATTATCCCAAACAATGTAGAACACAGTACCATGATTTGGGTGCTGCTATGGAAATAAGCTAAATATGTGGCCAAGCAGTGAGTGTCCTGGGACAGATAATGAAGTATGGTAGCAATCATCTCAGGTACAAACTGTAGTTTAACTCTAACCCTGCTGTTTGGCTTAACAATAGAAAAGTTATTTTGATTTTCTGAATTGTATAAATCATCCCATTCGATTGAATGACTATCCCATTGATTGTTTTCTTACTGGTTTTAGAAAGCACATTCCTCTGTACCTGGGAACCAGGACAGCACAATTATCCCAAGACCTGAGGATTCCAGATAATGCGTTCCAGTTGACTCAGTGATCCCAAGACCAGGACAGCACAATTACTCTAAATTGCCTCGATGGCTCTAGATAATGTGTTCCTGGCAACTCAGTGATCCCAAAACCTGAAGGCTCTAGATAATGTGTTTCAGTCAACTCAGTGGTCCCAAGACCCAAAACTATAATTAATCTTTGTAGATAACTAATCGGCTCAATCTCGCTTCTGTAACTGCTTTGTGCAAAACAGGGTGCTCATTCCACACCCTGGGATGTAATCAATACCTTTGTGATTTTTGCCTATATAAGTCTGGTTTTTCAACCAGCTTATTACTATGAGATTTAGGGATGACCCCTCATAGTCCCGGATTGCAATAAATGTGACTCTTTAATTCGACTTCTTGAGGCTGAAAGGGCGAGGGCTATGCCCTCCATCTTGCCCGATATCCTCCATGTTGGAGCAGCAGCCATGTGCTCAGGAAAGCACCTTTTTCCCGGAAGCCCAAGCCTCTGCTAGCCACGCCCAGGATTTCTTTAAACTAACCAATGACAATCAAGGGACATGCGTGCCATAGATATGACCACATCCTGTGTAACAAGACCCGACTTGCACCTGGCCAATCTGCAGGGCCCACAGTCATCTCTCCTCCCCTCACTCCACCCCCCTATTAAAAACCCCTTTTTCCCAGGGGCTGTCTCTCTCATCTCACCGCTGCATCGGTGGAGGCTGGGAGCCAAACCCGGGTTTGTGATAATAAAGACTCTGCTTTTGCATCGGACGTGGCTGGCTCCCTGTTGGTCTATTGGGGATCTTGAAATCTGTCCTTCTGCAATTCGCGGGGTACGTTACAACAATATCACAGGCTAGAAGCATGAAGACCTGCATTATGCAGTTAAAACATATCTGAGAACACTCTACCCTGCAACACCCAGGAAGGCTGAGGAAGCACCTGCCTCGCCTCGCCTATTGCTCCACTTTTTGGGTATTAGTTTGTGTCAGGTTATAGTTACTGCTTTTTCCAACATATTATTAAAAACTAATAAACTGAGGGGAACATTGACTGCTTAGCAAACAGAAACTAAGGGACTTGTTCAAATGAAGAGACAAATGATAAATTACCATAAATATCAGGAGATGAGAATAAAAAGTGAGGACAAGTACTTATTAGAACTGTAATTTAAACATATAGACTCAGTTGGAAACAAAAATAAGATTATAGGTGTTGCTTTCCAGCTCATATATACTGTTTCAGGTGACACCTTAGGCCTGGGGGTGAGAGGCATGGTTTCAGGAAGCAAAAATATAGCAGTATCAAAGTCAATTCTTTTAGCATTGTTTTATTGTAATGTTGCTGAGATGCTTGCAGGAACTTCACTCTAGTTTATATCAATGAGCCTGCGGTAAAGTTGCTTTCCTTACATGTTGTTTTACTTCATTTCCCAGAACCTATCAACAATGTTAACTGAGGACATACAATACAGGAGAATACTGTGGACACACAACATTGATTGGGAGCAAATAGATCAAAATGTTAATACTTTTTTAGGTTACTTTATTGCCAAAGAAACCAGGAGGCTGGCCTTTAATAAGCCTTGCCCTCTCAAATCCTTTGGTCTCCCAAAGTTACATGAGCAGGAAGCACGTTGCAAAAAAAAAAAAAATGCACAGCCTGTAAGGAAGACATATTCTCAAACCTCACTGCAGATGTGGCCATAGAGGAAAGAAACTGAAAAAGAAAGAGCCTCTTAGACAGCAAAGGAAAAAACCACAAAGAGTAATAAATATGGGAGTTCCCCACAAGCAATCTAGATTCTAACTAGGACAATTCCTTCTCTGGAAAAACAGATTCACCATCCCTGTCTCAAACATTCCATCACTGGTTTGGACTATTGACTTGATCTGTTTCCCATTTCATATTCAAATTCTCATCCAAACTCCCTTTTTTTGGACGGGAATTGTGTTATGCATAACTTGTCCCTGATGTACGATTTTATTTAGGGGTAGGTGAATGACAGCTCATCTTTCAATTCAGTCATCAGAACATGAGGAAGGACATCTGGCTCTGATGAAAAGAACTGGGAATTACTCAGAGATTCTGGAACTGGAGGTGAGCACAGTATCTGAAATGGGACCTTGGGCTGTCTTGATTGGAGAGGAAAGGAGGGTCTAAAGGAGAAGCTGTGGCAGAATGTCTAATTTCCAACAAATCTGTTTCTCTCCTTCCATGGAATATTATTATTGGTGATTAGCATCTTGACAATGATGGACTTTATTGCCCCTTACCTTCACTTCCTTGCAGGTAGGTAAGGTCATGTGACTAGTTATCACCAAAATAATTTGAACATAAGTAATATGTGCCAAGTCTCGTCCAAATGAAGCAGGAATTTGGGGGGAACATAGGCAGGCTTAGGGTTATTTAGAATTGGGGTCCATGGAAAAGCACGGGGCTGCAGCCTGGGAGAAGGTACATTTCCATAACACAAGGAAGCCAGGTGCAGTTACATCTCCACAAGACAAGGGAGCAGCAACAGTTGCATTTACATAAGACAAGGGAACTGGAAGTAGCCAAGAAAGGTCTATATTTACAAAATAAAGAGAAGGAAGCCCTTAATCAGAAGGAGAAGAAGAAAGCCCAAAGGGAATAGGAAAACAATAAGGAAGCAGAGGGGGAGAACCTCACATGTCCCATGTGAGGTTCAACCTTTGAGCCCAGGAGTTACTATAGTAACCAACTGAAGGGGAATATTGACCAATCAGAGGGGATATCAGGACACAGGAACTGCAGCCTTTATCAGCCATGGGGAAAAAGAACTCCCTACTTGGGAGTCCGTTCTATGTGACTCTTGCCTCTCCCTACGTGGGAGTCTATACTTGTTCTTCAATAAATCTCCACCTTTGCTATACCACTTTCTGTCCGTGGATTCATTCTTCGATTCCAGAGGACAAAGAATCTGGGTTCAAGTCGAAAAATTCAGTATCACAAAGATTTTAAGAACTGAGCATGCTTCACACACACTCATTTCCCCCTTTTGTTGACATCAGACTCTAGAGAATAGCAGGGCCACAAGGTGAAAGGCATCTGGGACTCTGAATCCACACATGGAGGAGAGTTGTCTGGGAGGCGGGAGGGAAACCAGCCCGGCAGTGGAGTGGGAGCGAAGCCTGCCTCAGCGGGTTTCGCTCCCTTCTCTGCTTCGCTCCAGCATCAGGAAGCCTTATTCTTGCAGGAATCTTCCTGCAACGGGCCTCTAGTTAAAGAATATAAATATACAGATGGTATATCAAGGAATTGTGCACTTGAAACCTATATAATTTTATTAATCAATGTTAGATTGATAAATTTAATTTTTAAAATAATATAAATTTAGACCCTCAACTAGTAGATTTGCAAATACTAAGTCCTGAATAGACACTTTTCCAAGGAGGACATACAGATGGCCAATAGACATATGAAAAAATGTCACCAGTCACCAGAGAGATGCAGAATGGCTATTATCAATAAATCAACAAACAACAAGGGCTGGCAAGGATGTGGAGAAAAGGGAACCCTAGCGTACTGTTGGTGAGAATGCAGACTGGTACAGCCACTGTGGAAAACAGTATGGAGTTTCCTCAAAAATTAAAAATGGACTGTCTATGACTCAGTGAAACCACTTCTGGGAAGATAACCTAAGAATCCCCAAACACCAATTCGAAAGAATATATGTACCCCAATAGTCATAGCAGTGTCATTTACAATAGCCAAGATCTGGAAATAGCCCAAGTGCCTATCAGTAGATGAGTGGATAAAAAAATCTGTGGGACATTTACACAATGGAATATGTGGCCGTAAAAAGGGAGGAAATCTTACATTTTATGACAGCATGGATAGACCTGGAGATTATTATGCTAAGTGAAGTCAGTCAGTCAAAGAAAGACAAACACTGTACCATGTAGTCTCACTTATATGTGGAACATAATGAAAAAAATAAACTAATGAACAACATAGAACCAGAGGCATGGGTACATGGAATAGACTAACAGCTGTCAGAGGGTGGAGGTGGAGGCTGGATGAAAGAAAGTGAAGGGATTAGCCAAAGAAAATATATGTATAGCCCATAGACATAGACAATAATGCGGTGATGGCCAGAAGAAAGGGGGGGTGCATAAGCAGAGAGGAAGGATAGGGGCATCTGTAATAGTGTCAACAAGTATAATAAAGTTAAAAAAATAAAAACAAATGCTACGTCCTCCCTCCTCCCTATCACGGGCAGCTCTAAACAAAAGCGTGCCCACACTGTAGCGAGGTCTTTAAAGGCCTAAGGGAGAGCATAGGCCAGTTCCTGTTTGCTAAGAAATCCTAGGAGGGCTTGGGACACATGTCTAGATCTCTCTCCCAAATCCCAATCAGTTCAGTCTGCCCTAGGCTCCTGAAGAGAGTGAGGCAGTGGATCCTGAGTCCAGGAATGTTACATTACATAGAAATACAAGAAAAGGAGAAGGAGTCTGTCTCTTAAAACAAATGACTAAGTGAATGTTAGAGGCATCTGGAAGCACCTCTGCAGGACACAGTGAAGACAAAAGAGGGGCTTTTCAGTAGACTGATGTCATTTCAAAGAGGAGTGAACATATTGTCAATGGCCTTTACCTTTGCACTTTCAAACCCAGCTCTAGGAAGACAGGAATGGATTGAAGCAAAATTGAAGTTTCACCGTATTTCAGATAGTAAAAGAAGGAAAAAAAATAGAAGAAAAAATATCTTGTTCATTAGTTAGATTTAAAGTGAAATTCAGTTTTCCTCTCTTCCAATCTCACATTGTATGGGTGGCTCATGCCCAGAGGGAAAACTTGTCACATTTCCTGCTGCTGCAAACCACCAGCTCGAGATCCATCACCCGCATCACGTCTGCTGGCTCCTGATGATTTACTGACAGAACTGATGGCTCCATCTGAGCACGCGGGTCCCGGGGCCTGACATCTTATTCTGTTTTGACTAACTATCTCCCCCGAGGGATTAAATAATAAAACTACTTCAAAAGAGTCCTCATGAAGAAAGGAAATATGCTGCACAAAAGGCTGTTCTTGGCCACCAGCCTAGCTCAAAGCTCCTTACTTCCCTTTAATTTTAGGTTTAATCCCTGGATTTAAAAAGCATTGCTCTCGGGTCCTTTCCCCATGGTTCCAGGGTTCTGCCCTGCACCAGAACTACATTTCCCAGATTCCCTTCCTGCTGTGGGTTCACCCACTGCAAGGCCCTGGCACAGATCTGATGGGATGAAGGCAGGGAAAAGAAACCCTGGCAGCCACTGCACTCCCTCTAGTGTCTGGATTAGCAAGAGCCATTCCCTCTGCAGTCCCAGCTCCTGCATGGCCCTGGATCCCACCAGATGAACTCTGAGAACATTTTCCTCCCACCCATTGTCCCTCCAAATCTGGGATGGGAGCATTTTGCAGTGGTTGCTAATTTCTGAGAGGTTCACCATTCACTGTTTAATTTCTTTCTCCTCCATCCAATACCCTGGTAAATTCCTTCTCGGTGATGGCGAACCTTTTGAGCTCGGCGTGTCAGCATTTTGAAAAACCCTAACTTAACTCTGGTGTCGTGTCACATATAGAAATTTTTTGATATTTGCAACCATAGTAAAACAAAGACTTATATTTTTGATATTTATTTTATATATTTAAATGCCATTTAACAAAGAAAAATCAACCCAAAAAATGAGTTCGCGTGTCACCTCTGACACGCGTGTCATAGGTTCGCCATCACTGGACTAGATGCAGTGGTTCTCAACCTTCCTAATGCCGCGACCCTTTAATACAGTTCCTTATGTTGTGGTGACCCCCAACCATAAAATTATTTTCGTTGCTATTTCATAACTGTAATTTTGCTACTGTTATGAATCGTAATGTAAATATCTAATATGCTATATGTGTTTTCCGATGGTCGGGACCCACAGGTTGAGAACCGCTGGGAGCATATCTGATAGAGCCAAGCAGTATGGGCTTTTCTGCTGTTTGTGTACTTAAATTCATTATACCAGGAATAGGCAAACTATAGCCCTTGGGCTCACTGCCTGTTACTGTAAATAAAGTTTTATTGGAACGCAGCCATGCTCAATCATTTAAGTATTAGCTATAATTGGTTTTGTGCTAGGACAGCAGGGTTGTACAGTTGCAAACTCGAAAAGGGAACCTTTATGGCCCACAAACACTAAAATATTTACTAGCTGCCTTTTCACAGAATATGTTTGCTGACTCCTGCAATGAATAAAAAGGCCCTCCCCTAGAGGCTCAGCTGAGTCTGTGATCATTACAGTCTAGACCAGCTGGTCAAACAGAAGCAGAGTGACCACCAGATCATTTCAAATTTTCTAGTAGGCACATTTGAAAAAGGAACAGGTTGAAATTAATTTTTAAAATATATTTTATACACACCAATGTATCCTATAATCCTTTCAACATGTTACTGATATTTTTAAAAAACTGTTGAAATATTTTACATTTTTAGTACTAACTCTTCAAAATTCAGGTTGTACTTTATGCCTAAGCACATTTTATTTTGGATACTACCTCTTCATTATAAATACTTGATGTCTGTGCATATTTTATAACATTTGCAGTTGAAAATGTACAGTCACACTATGTACCGAGTAGTAGGAAAAGACAAAAAATAGGAACAATACTAAATTCTGGTAAAGATTCGGAGAAACGGGCTCACTCATATTCTGGTAGAAATGCAACGTGCCACAGCCACTCTGCAAACAATTTGCCAGTTTCTTATAAAACTAAACATGTAACTACCATAGGACTTTCACTCTTGAGCATTTATCCCAGTTAAATAAAAACTTATGTTGACACAAACCTGTACACAAATGTTTATTGCAGCTTTACTCATAATAGCCCCAAACTGGAAAAAATTTGTATGTTCTTCAACTGATCAATGGTTACAAAAACTGGGAAATTCATACCGTAGAACAAGCATGACAAACTCAAAGGCTAACATGGGCCAAATAAATGAGGCATGCGGCCCATGGGCCGCTAGTTTGACATGCTTGCCATAAACATTACTTAGAAATATAAAAAAATCAACCTGCCCTGGTGGTGTGGCTCATTTGGTAGGGCATAGCCCCATGCACAGAGAAGCTGCTGCTTCTATTCCCTGTAAGAGCACATGCCTGGGTTGTGGGCTCAATCCCCAGTGGAGGGTGAGCAGGAGGCAGCTGATTGCTGTTTCTCTCTCTCTCTCTCTCTCTCTCTCTCTCTCTCTCTCTCTCTCATCATTAAAAACATATTGAAAAAAAAAGAAACCCACAACCATGTGGATAAATCTTAAATTAAGTGAAGGAACCCAGGATAAAAAAAAAATGCTTACTATATGATTCCATCTATATAGCACTCTTGGAATGACAAAATTATAGAAATGAAGAATGGATTAGTGGCTGCCAGGGTCAGAGATGAGGGAATGTGTGGAGTGATGTGGGTGTGACTATCTATATATATAAAAGCCTAAGCGACTGGTATGATGGAACAACAGGAACAACCGGTCACTATGATGTGTACAGACCACCAGGGGGCAGACACTCAATGCAGGAGCTGCCCCCTGGTGGTCAGTGCACTCCCACAGCGGGAATGCCACTCAGCCAGAAGCCGGGCTCACGGCTGGCGAGTGCAGTGGCCACCTGCAGCTTCGCACACTGCTACATCCCCCAAGGGGTCCTGGATTGCGAGAGGGCGTAGGCCAGGCTGAGGGTTCCCCACACTTCCATGCACAAATTCATGCACCGGGCCTCTAGTAAACATACAAAAGGACACCATGAGGGATCCTTGTGGTGATGAAAATGCTCTGAATCTCTCAATGTCAATATCCCAGTTGTGATCGTATGCTATCATTTTACAAAATGTTATCATTGGAGAAACTGGATAAAAGATACATGGGACTTCTGTCCTATTTCTTGCAATTGCATTTAAATCTGCAAAAGGAAAATTTTAATTTTAATAAAAGTAGATGCATATAACCAAAGTTTTTCCAATAACTGAAAGTTTTCTAATAACTGAAAAAAATGTTTAATTTTAAAATTAAAAACAAACCCTACAAATTAAAAATTTAATCAAACTCTAAAAAATTAAAAATTTAATCCTTAGTCACCCTTGCCACATTTCAAGTATTCAATAGCCACATACAGCTAGAGGCTGAAGCATTCACAGTGACTCTCGACCCTCTTTTTTTTTGGCTAGAATGGCTAAACTACAGCCAAATTTGAGCCATTAGATAGGAAAATGGCCACCCAATACTCCCAGAAAGCATACTTGATGCAGAGAAACACACATTTTCAGTGTAAAACTCTGCAATTCCAAAAAAGGCAGTAAAACCTTCATGGTATTAAAAATTAACCGATTGTGACAAACTGCTTATAGTGATGCACTGTTCTTTAGACAGTTCGTCAGCCAGCTAACAAGATGTTGTCTCCCAGATAAAATATACATTTCCTCCTTAAACTCCCTTATTTAAAAAGAATGAATAAAATAAATAAGAGAATGTTGTTCTAGATTACAGCTTTTCCCACCGACCCTATATCTTCATGAGCAATGGCATTTAGTATGATGAGTGGTGATGGCAATATTCACAATAGAGAAGCTGGTGCTCTCCTCGGAAGGCTCCTCTCTTTGACGAGCTGACAAATGAAATCTGAAGATGAAATGAAATTGTGGTTCCTCCAGGCACTGGTTGCCTGCCATGCAGAAGGGCCATGGGAGACAGGTGGGAGCTGTTAAATGAGCACTGGAGAGAAGTGGGCAGGGTTTGACAGTTCTGCTCTTCTTGGAGACTGTTGTGATTAGGTTCTCCCTGAAATAACAGTTGGGGGTGGTGGGGGTGGTGGCTGGCACAGCTTAACGTTGTGCTGCTTACATGTGTGTTTCCATGGGTGGGGATTTGTGCAAAGTAGCTCTTTGTGAATGGACAGCAATTGGATCACATTGGGAGAAACTCAGCAGGAACAATTTTCTAAAGGGATTGCTGCGATTTAGCAGTCCTGGAAAGAAGTCAAGGCCAGCCGCTCAGTCTAGCACTCAAGGCCCTCCACCATCTGGAGCCTGGTGCCTGCTGGCTTCATGTGCCTCCACCCTTCGCTCACACTGGTCTACCTGCTTCCTTCAGAAAAATGCCTGGTTAAGTTATATCTCTGCCTACAGTGACACCTGCCTCATCTCCTTTAATTAGGGTCTTAGTCCTCCTTTAAAGTCCAGGTAAAACCTCATCTCCTGGGAATCCAACCCAGCCATAAATGATCTTGACTTCTGTAGGATTCCCAGAGCTAATAATAACATCTGCCTTTCATTGGGCAACTGTACGCTCCCAGATCTCTGCCTGGCATGTTCATGTTCCCCAAATTAATTCTCACAAACCTATTAGACATGAATTATTGCCTCCATTTTACAGACAACTGAAGATGGGAGCTATTAAGTTCCTAGCCTAAGCTCACATAGTGGGGAACAATCAGAACCACAATTCAAACTAAATATATATTTTTCTGTCTCTAAGACCTGTGCTGTTATCCTTGTACTATTCTATTAACTCAGGACACAGTCATTTAATCAGATCACATTGACAGAGCATCTGAGAGATGCTGGGCACTGAGCTAAACTCTAAGGCAGTGATGGCAAACCTATGACACGCGTGTCAGAGGTGACACACGAACTCATTTTTTGGGTTGATTTTTCTTTGTTAAATGGCATTTAAATATATAAAATAAATATCAAAAATATAAGTCTTTGTTTTACTATGGTTGCAAATATCAAAAAATTTCTATACGTGACACGGCACCAGAGTTAAGGTAGGGTTTTTCAAAATGCTGATATGCTGAGCTCAAAAGGTTCGCCATCACTGCTCTAAGGACACAACACAAATTAAAAGCATTCAAAATACAATCATACAAGTGCATTTGGTAATACATGTACAAAGAATTATAAGGTATCACAGAAATATGACACTTCCTGGTGGGTTTGCAAGATGTATGAAAGTTTACCAGGTAGAAAGGGCCTGGTCTAAAGCATGGCATGGGGTAGGAGAGTGCAGGGTGATACAGTCGAGACAGGAAATGCATGTGCAAAGGCAAAAATTATAAGCCCACAGTGATGAAAATAGCTCAGGAGCATGCTATAAACCTAGCCAAGGACAGCTTGTGAGGGTATGTTCTGTCACACGTAGGAGTTGGATTTTTAAGCAGAAGATGATCAGGTCACATGGGCACCTCTTTTATTTATTCACCAAGTCTATACTGAGGACCACGCATTGTTTTCCAATTGGAGACATAAATAAGCGTTGAATGGTGGAGAGAATCAAATAGCCCAACAATTCCAGAAAAAACAGGGTAACTCCTGGACAGAGGTGTGTGTAAGGTAACATGGAGCACGGAGGATGGGCCACTGGTTAGAATGGCAAGGAGGTGGCAGATGTCAGAAACAGTGCCCTGAGGAGAAGTCACACTGGGGGTGGCTGGAGGATGAACCAGAGGGTATGAGAAGGGGAATAAAATGAGAGAATTGAAACTGTAATGAAAACATACTTGAGAATTACTACCTCATAGAAATGATTAAAATTTAACTTACCGGAATGGGCATGGAAACAAGGAAGAAGGGAAGGAAGGATAGGGTTGTGACTAAAATCTTTAGCCCAGTGTTTATGGAATGGAAGGTTTTCGGAACAGAAAAATCTGTTTTTGCATAGAAAACTGGTCTGCATTCAGTTTTGTACACAATATGATAACTCAGAGAGCATTTAAAAGAAAGACAATAATGGAAATGAGACAACAGAATCCCAGATAATAATAGCATACCTTTGATATTTTTATCAAAGCTATGATACTATTGCTTGCCAAAATGGTACATAATACTTGCCAAAAGTGGTAAATATTTATCAACAGAGTACATTTGAGCTTAATAACATAATAAATCCCACTGTGTTTGTTTTTTCCTCCAAAGGTGTCTTCCACAATGCAAAGTGAATATCCTGCGGATGTGGCACATGCGCTTATAAAATTCACAATGAAGTTTCCAAGAAGCTATATTTTGTTTGACGATGGCATCACTCTGAGAGCATCATTGTGTGCTTGGGAATCCTTGTGTTTTCCCCAACTTTTCAATATTTTTAGTATAGCTATGTAAACTTACAGAGTGTAAGTTTGTTTCCAGTACTTCTATTATGCTCATATGAGGTTTCTTTGGTTTTATCTGCTATCATTTTTGAAACCTTATTACCAACCAATAAATCATTGCTCTAAAATCTTAAAAATGTTCTTAGGCCTATGTGGAAATATAAAAAGAAGTAAGTATATTTTGTTATCTTGTTTTACAATATTTTCCAAATTTAAAATTTTTTTCTAAAGTTAAAAATTGTCTTTGTTTTATAATTTAATATTTTTAACTTAATATTTCATCTAATCTAAAATAAAATTTACTTATAATGCATTTTCATTATATTTAAGGATAAAATGTTGGGTTTTATTTTTATTTATTATTTTTCCTTTTTATTGAAGTTATTAGGTTAACACTGCTTAACAAAATTATACGGGTTTCAGGTGCACAATCCCACAATGTATCATCTGTACACTGTTTTTGTGTGTCCACCACCCCAAGTCAAGTCTCCCTCCATCACCATTTATCCCTCTTGTACCCTCCCCCGCCTCGCTCTCTACCCCTGGCAGTCACCGCACTGTTGTTTATTGACCATGAGTGTTTTTCCTCTTTTTAAAAATTTTTTTGCTCAATCCCTCCACACGCCCCCAATTCCCAAACCCTCCCCCAACAACAGCTGTCAGCCTGCTCTCTATCTATGAGTCTGTCTCTATTTTGCTTGTTAGTTCATTTTGTTCATTAGATTCCACATATGAGTGATATCATATGGTACTTGAAGTTGTTGGTTTTAAAAGAGAATTGAAGACTTGCTTTCTCAGTTCACAGCAGCATCAATCTATGTCTAAAGATGCTGAAAAAGATTAGAGTTCTTGACTGAAAAAAAAGGGAAGAATCTACTCCAAAGAAAGTTAAAATGTAAATAAAACCAAAAGTGTCTTTCCCTCAGCCCCATAGAAAACAATTCGCCTTATCGCATCTTATACAACAGAACCTGTGGAAACATATTTATAATGGTGCAAGCTGAGGCTCTGCATTGATTTTGAATCCAAATCCTCAGAATCTAAAGAAACAGGAATTGGATATTACTTTTTGATGAGATCTTCAAAAGTTAAAATGATTTTGTGCAACTTTCAAACTAGAAATGAAGAAGCCAGGGAAGAGTCTCCTAGGGCAGGACATTAGCTGGGGGAGGGCCTGTGACAGCTGAGGGACTACTGAGGGCTGTAGGGTGGCAGAGCATGAGGGAGGCCCGGACAACCAACAGTTTGAAAATCAGGGATCTGCTCTCCAGCTAACTGGTTGGTTCCACGTGACAGTTTATTTCGCACATCAGCCTTTGCCATTTCCAACCCAAATATTGTCCTGACACTGAGCAGATGGCACTGGCCCCTAGGATGACTGGAAGACCCAGTCACCAGTACTCCCCTGTCCTGCCTCCTGTACACTCACACAAGCAGTTGTTCACCCACGCTCCCCTCTGCTCCTCTCCTCGAGGCTGTGGCTGGCAGCCCTTTTCCTCCTGTTCTCTCAAAGCTGCACGTCTCTCTTCCAATTTCTTCCCCAAATTGGTTCCATCCCTACTAATAATTAAGTTATTCTTATAAAGAGAGAAAGAAAGAGAGGGAAAGAGAACACAGAGCCACTTTTTTCAGCTTTAGTTTTGCCTCAAGTTAATATTCCACCTTAATTTTGTTTTTGTTTCCTTTCTGGTTAAGAATAGTGAATACATAGTAGAGGCCCATAGTCTCTCATCCACAATGCTAGCGTGCATAAAGCTGTCAAACAAACAAACAAAAAAAAAACAACAACATTATTTTGTAACTCATTTGAGGGCAAAACCTGATCTTCTAATTTGGCAGTAAATTCTGATAAAAGCTGACACTGAAGTGAGGAAACATCAGCTATGATTGATTCTAGTGCACGGGGAGGCTATGTAACAGAGTCTGTGAGCACTATGTTACATTTTTAAACAACTGTATTTTGAAAAGCATCTGGCCTCAAGTACTTTAGGTCAAAGATTGTAAACCTATACTATCTTTCATATCAATCTCAGTATTTAGGAGCAATCACAAAAGTATTTACACTACATCTTTGATTAATGCAGAGGTTGATATGAAACACGAGTGGTTTCCGACTTTAGTTTGTCCACAGGACTGTGGTCTAATTCACCCTACAAAACTACATTAAGGTGCATTAACATGTCTAGACACTTTTCACATACCATTTAATATTCTCAGAGAATGGATTCTGGTCTAAATATGGAGCATCATCTTAATGAAATAAACCTTGATAATCCCCATGAGAATCAAACAATAGATATAAAGAGAAAATAGCTACAGCCACATGCCCTGACAGGAGCCTTGTAGAGCAGTTTTCACGGAAAGGTGTGTGCAACGGGGATGTCAACGTTCGTCCAACTTACCAAATATATGCCCTGTCATTGCAACTGAGGTCAAATATTGCAGCTTTCTAAAAGTTGTAGTCGGAGAGAGAGGGTGACAGTTGACATTTATCAAACATACCTCCTGAAGTCTACTGGATATTATATTCTTATGTTCCCCAAAACTCTCATGGTTATTGTTATTGTTTTACTTCAGAAAGTAAAAATACATGTTTATTATTAGTTGGTTAGGAAAGCTCTCATGGGTCTCCTTTATCTAATTATTCATCTGACAACCTCCCATCAGGCTTTGGAAGAGAACCAATACTGGAGGTGAGGCTGCAGGCTCTGAGGTCAGGCTGGCTGGGCTGAAACCGCTCTGTGACTCTAAGGCCCGGCTGAACCTCTCTGAGCCTTTGAGACCTCATAAAGGAGGTTATTACAAAGGGTTCTTGTGAGGATCCCACATAACACATTTAGCACCATGTCAGACGCACAAAAATGTTAGTACAAGGATATGAACATTCAAGCTCTTTTACTATACAAATTGTTTTGTTTTACCATTCACTGCTTCACTAGATGAAAGGAACACAAATATTCCCATTTTCTTCATCTCCTGGGAGATTTTAACGATTAAGCCCTCTCTGTTCTCAAGAAACAGGAAACTGATTTTTGTGTCGCACTAGTTCAGGTTCTATAATTTATAGGTCATCAAAGGCTACTTTTGAAAGAAAATAAAGTGGTGGTGTTTAGAATAGGAAGCAAGGAAAAAGTGGCTTAAATGAGGGAGGCAGAGGACTGATCACGGAGGACCAGAGATGCTTGGAGCAGAGCATGAAAGAACTAGACATGGTGTCAGTATGTGTGTACTTGTGTAGTCTGAGTGGGCAATTAATAAATTAATGAGGACTCTACATGGAAATTAATTAGGGAATATAATACAATCTATCTCTTCCTTACTGGACATGGTATAGGGTATTATTATGAACTAAATGTCTATGTCTCCCCAAAATTAGTATGTTGAGGCCCTATTCTTCAATGTAATGGTATTAATGAGTGGGGCCTTTGGGAGGTAATTAGGATTCAATGAGGTCATAACGGTAGGGCCGTCATGATGGGATCAGTGCCCTTAGAAAAAGACACCAAAGAGTGCTGGTTTCTCTCTCTCTCTCTCTCTCTCTCTCCCTCTCTCTCCTTCCTTGACCCCTCCCAACCTCCCACCTATCAGCCATTTGAAGGTATAGCCAGAAGGCAGCCATCTTCTAGCCAGTATTAGGGCTCTCACCAGTACCCCAACAAACATGCAGGCACCCTGATCTCAGACTTCACAGCCTCCAGAACTATGAGAAAGAAAGACCTATTGTTTGATCCACCCAGACTCTGGGAATTTTTTATAGCAGCCTGAACTGACTAAGGCATTTACTTTTTTTCACCATTTATTGTTCAAAGTGTCACAGATATCCCCTTTGTTTTTTTTTGTTTTTTTTTCCCACTGACCGCCTCTACCCCACATCTGCCCCTCCATGGCCTTCACCACTCTATTGTCTGTGTCCATATATGCATATAAGTTCCCTGGTTAATCACTCATCAACCCCCCAACCCCGTCTTCCCTCTGATTCACCAGTCTGTTTCATACTTCTATATCTCTGGCTCTATTTTGTTCATCAGTTTATTTTGTTCATTACATTCCACATATGAGTGAGATCATGTGATACTTGTCTTACACTGACTGGCTTATTTCACTTAGCATAATACTCTCCAGGTATATCCATGCTGTTGCAAATGGTAAGAATTATTTCTTTTTTACAGCTGTGTAGTATTCCATTGTGAAAATGTACCACAGCTTTTTTATCCACTCATCTGCTGATGGGCACTTGGACTGTTTCCAAATCTTAGCTATTGTAAATTGTGCTTGAACATAGGGGTGCATATATTATTTCTGAAGGTGTTCCTGGTTTCTTAGGATATAGTCCTAGAAGTGGGATCACAGGGTCAAATGGAGTTCCATTTTTAAAGTTTTGAGGAAACTTGATGCTGTTTTTCACAGTGGCTGCACCAGTCTGCAATTTCCACCAGCAGTGCACTAGAGTTCCCTTTTCTCCACATCCTCTCCAGCACTTGTCATTTGTTGATGATAGCCATTCTGACAGGTGTGAGGTGATTTCTCATTGTCATTTTAATTTGCATCTCTCAGATGATTAGTGATTTTAAGCAGGTTTTCATATGTCTCTTAGCCTTCTTTATGTTCACGTTAGGTCCTTTGCCCATTTTTTTTAATTGGATTGTTTGTCTTCCTTTTGTTAAATTGTATGAGTTTCTTAGATATTTTGAAAATTAACTCCTTATCAGATATATCATTGGCAAATATGTTCTCCCATGCAGTGGGCTCTCTTGTTATTTTGTTGATGGTTTCTTTTGCTGTGCAGAAACTTTTTTTTATGTCATTCCATTTGTTTTTTGTTTTTTCTTCTTAGTTTCCTTTGCCCTAGGAGATGTATCTGCAAACATATTGCTATGAAAGATGTCTGAGATTGTGCTGCCTATGGCTTCTTCTAAGATTTTTATGGTTTCACGACTTATGAGTACATTTAAGTCTTTTATCCATTTTGAGTTTATTCTTGTGTATGGTGTAAGTTGATGGTCAAGGCATTTACATTTTTATGAACCAAATAAAAGTGCCTGACAATGCTTGGAAACTCAAAGCTGAGGGAATGGCTTTAAGCAAGTAGGCATGACATGAGCAGTTGTGGAAAGCAGCAGGGAGAACTGTCAATCTGGCCTACAGGTGAGGAAACATATTTTAAGCAATGGGCACAGCTGCATGCATGTTCAGCAGCACAGAGGAAAGGCCAAGATCACACCAGTGTGCAATCACAAGACCATTCACAACACATCTAGTCTGCAAAATGATTCTCAGCTACATTAAACTGTGCTGATAGAAACCACAGCCATGCAAATAGTTGCAGAAACATGAGAATGTTGAGCACAGGGCTTGAATGCTGGCTTGGCCAAGTCCTAGC
This sequence comes from Myotis lucifugus, assembly GCF_000147115.1. Lineage (NCBI taxonomy): Eukaryota > Metazoa > Chordata > Mammalia > Chiroptera > Vespertilionidae > Myotis > Myotis lucifugus. Next base: position 675,512 of record NW_005871412.1, read on the forward strand.
TGCACTGATCTGGATGAGTTATTGGCTTCTCTGAACTTCACTTTTTTCACTAAGAAAACAGAGGAAATAATTTCTTTCAAGGCTCTGTTGGCAGAAACCCAGTCAACTGGCACAAGCAAAATAAGATGACTTTGTTTTAAGGATGATGATGGCATGGAACCTGCTTACAGAACCAGTATCAGATCTCCCAGGAAAGGTAAACAGAAACTAGAACACTTGGGGAAAGCAATTACTCTCTCCATGGCTGAGACTTCCTATGTCTGCTTTACGTTTTTCTCTACATCCTCTGCTTTCCCAACATGAATATGATGGACTTGGCTCCCCATGACCACGGGTTAACATTTAGTCATCAGCAGAAACTAACCAGTTTCTGTGCATCTTAATTCCTAATTCCTAGGAGAGCTGCTGGGTGACCAAGCTCTGACCCAGGGGCATCAAGTTACATACAGAAGCCTGGTCCCTAAAGCCCTCTTTGAGGGCGGTTGGGAGTGGGCTGGGAGGATTCTTAATTAAGGGACTGTGGAATGACAGGCACCTCAAAACAGAATTCTCTACAGGAAAATCTCACAAAACGTTGTGTTTAGGATTCATTGAATGACTATATGTAGAGTAGCTAGCCCCTTACTGTGCTCTCACAAAAAATTTAGTAAATATTCATTTCATGCAGGGTTATACTGACTGACTGAAATGAATCTACTTGAATGGATATAGCATTTGATCTATGAATTCTTCTCCACATGGGCATATCTCAGATAAGTTTATAGCCGAGGAAGTTAATATCCAGTTATTATATTTAGAAATAATACAATTCATTTTACAATCTTAAAGAATTTATTTATGACAAAGATGAGATAGGCCCATGTTTCAGAAATCCATGTACAGTCTGTTAAATGTGCAAATGAAAGCTGAAAGATGACTATCAATCATAACTTAATTGGAGTGAACACTGGGAGACTGGAGACACTGGTGTGTGATATTAGAAAGTTGTAGTTAGCCTACATTTCTCAAATGTCATTAAGAGGACCTTAAATTTGGTTCTCCAATGTTCAGTCATTACCTGAATATCACATGAGTACTGAATTTACTGAACAAACAGATCTACTCTGAAGAACAAGCTGTATCCAGGCAAAAGAATTAGATGTGCAGGCTGTCCTTCCAGTGAGACCTCTAGACCTCCCCTCCGAGAGTTAAACAAAACCATCAGCTTCTAGAGAGATAAGTGTTTGGTTTACCTGAGTGGATGCCCCTTTCCATGTATTCCCCTCAAATGACCTTGTTACCTGATTCCAAGGTGATCAAGTGCATGGTCTTAACTAGCTATGTAACCATCTTTTGCATAAAGAGCTTACACATAGGTGAGTTTGTAGTTGAGCTGAAAGACCATTGTTTAATCTGGATCTCCAACTCTATCACCCTAGACTGATATCTTTCAGAAAAAGTACATCTATAAACTCAGTTTTGCCTGTTGTCAGTTACCAGACCTCCATGACACTTGTTACACTTGAATGAAACATTGGGTTTATTAAAAAAACGAATTTCCAAATGGATTGATTTATGAAAACTACCATTTGTTTTATCTATCACTTCTCCTTGTTAAGGATGAATTTGTTGGTGAAATTTTGTGAATAAGATTGTTTATGCTAAATTCAACCTATTACTTAATGAGTGTCCTTATTCCACGTATTTTCTTAGATGCTGTATTAGGTTGCAAAGGTGATTAAGGTATGGTCTCTCCATTCAAAGAATTTATAATATAGTTGACATAAAAGATGTAAATCTTTCAATAAATAATAGTGGGCTCAGTAATGGATGAAATGACAGTGACCAAACAGAAAAGACTTGGAATATGAATTCTGAAGTAGAAAAGGTGGAACAGGCTGCAGCACATAGAGGAAACTCCATGTAGTAGGTGAAGGTGTAGTTGGGCCTAAAAGGATGGGTGGGATTTAAAGAAAGAGCTCCTGCTGCTGCACAAGCAAACACAAATGTGGCAGCAAATGGTCCTGTAGGAACACTATGCGCAACAGCTGGAAGGCAGAGAAAATTCCTGTAAGGCAAGCATTTTCAGCTGAGGCTGATTTTAAATCTCAGGGGACAATTTCTTAATTTAAATTTTATATTTCAATCGCAGTTTACATTCAATATTATTTCATATTAGTTTCAGGTGTGTAGCATAGTGGTTAGACAATCATATACTTCAGAAAGTGCTCCCCACCCCCCATATTTCAAGTACTCACCTAGCACTGTACATAATGTCATTGACTATATTCCCTATGCTGAAATTTACATCCTGTGACTATTTTGTAACTACCAATCTGTACTTCTTAA
>NW_005871412.1:677939-705508 GCF_000147115.1 Myotis lucifugus
GCCCCCAAACCCACCCCCCCCCTCCTTTTATCAACCATCAGTCTGTTGTCTGGATCTATGAGTCTGTTTTTATTTTGTTTGTTCATTTATTTTTTTCTTTAGACTCCACATATAAGTGAAATCATATGGTGTTTGTCTATCTCTGTCTGACTTATTTCACTTAGCACAATACACTCTAGGTCAGTGGTCGGCAAACTCATTAGTCAACAGAGCCAAATATCAACAGTACAACGATTGAGATTTCTTTATATCCTCACCAACACTTGCTGATTGTTGACAGCCATTCTGACAGATGGGAGGTGATATCTCATTGTGGTTTTAATATTCATTTTTCTGCTTCAGTGGACATTTTCCATTATTATAGCTGAAAAGGGAGTAGTACTGGCATTTATCTAGAGATACATGCAGGTCAGAGATGCTGCTCAACGTCCTAGAATGTGCAGAACATCCCCCCACAACAAAATTATTCAACAAAAAATGTCAAAAGTGCTGAGGCTCAGAAACCCCACTATAAGAAGAACTTAAAAATGATTTTAAGTAGTTCATTAAAGTTGCCATCTTTAAACCAAGCAAGGGAAAACATGCAGGAGGTTGTTTAGAAAACAAATAGTGTATAAGTCTACTTCTAAATTAGAGTTAAAGTCTACTTTTAGAGTTTCTCATATGCAGAGTGGCTAGAGCAGTGGTCGGCAAACTCATTAGTCAACAGAGCCAAATATCAACAATACAATGATTGAAATTTCTTTTGAGAGCCAAATTTTTTAAACTTAAACTATATAGGTAGGTAGGTACATTGTTATTAACTTAATTAGGGTACTCCTAAGCTGGCCTTTGCTAAAAACGTCCTCAATCTGATTGAGGTACGTTTGCTGAGGTCCACTCCTTCCAACTCTCCCATCCACACTCGTCTTGTATATTTGTTTCAGATAGATGAGTGTGGATGGGAGAGTTGGAAGGGGTCGACCTCAGCGAACGTACCTCAAAACAATGTACCTCCCCCTCGCATGCTGCGTATCCCGCGGCCCGCCTCCGCCGTGTCTCCCGTGGCTCGACCGACCGACACCCCCCACTTCTTCTAACGCCACTTCTTCAAAATAGACTCGCCCATGCCAAAAACCGACTCCTGCGCATGGGCCACGAATCGCACTGTACACGCGCACCCGCACGTGGTATTTTGTGGGAGAGCCCCACTCCAGGGGCCAAAGAGCCGCATGTGGCTTGCGAGCCTCGGTTTGCCGACCACTGGGCTAGAGTAAGGCCACAGTTTGATTCTTTTCATGTTCAAATCTCCATTTTCAAGTGATAAAATCTACCTAAAGCCCTATTTCCTACTGTTGGTTTCAAGGGGAACCAGGTCAGAGAATGTAAGTAGTTCCTCATCACGATTAGAAAAATGAATCAAAGTACAAGTTCTGCTAATGAAAGACTAATAGCATCACCTTGATGATAAAGTTAATTATGACAATGATGAAAACTATGATGTTAATTACTTCTTGAGAAGCCTTTCTTTGCTACTCTCCATAGCAGCACCCATTTACAATTATCAGAAATTAGGAAGATAGATAGATAGTTAGATGATTAATAGAGGTATCAATTCTTATTGACTGCCTAGTCCATTACAATTCAATCTCCATTTAGACAAGCACTTAAATTTATTCTCTGCTGTATGTATTTCTGGATTTAGGAAGTGTTCCAACTGGGCTTTGTAAAGTAGGTGCTCATAGTGCATGCATTGGCAGTGTGACTGAGATAGATCTGAGCCTGCCCCTTACATACACACCTTACAGGCCAGCAAGAGCGACAAGCAGTGGAAAATGTAATTATAACCAAGGGGATGAGTATTCCATAGAGAATGTTGAGTCACCTGGAGGAGCAGAGCAGAGATCCCTAACAGTGGCAAGGAGGTAGGTATAATTTCTCTTTCTATTTCATCAGTGAGAAAACAGCAGGTCAGAGAACTTAGCAGATTTGTCCCAAGTCATGCAGTTGAAAAGTGAACATAAGATTCCTGTGAATATATGCTGATCCATTAGCTATGAAGATAAACAGAGGTTACTATTTTGACATACATGCATAACTTCAGTGGGAGCCCCATCCTCACTCTGCTGATATCATCCCCCTCTGCTGGTGTGAGGGTGTCTGTGTGGCTCTGTATCTGATTGGAATATACTGCATGGCGCCTCCCATCAAGAGCTGAGATGTCTACACAGTGAGATGACCTACTGTTAGCAGTTTGCCAGCATTGCAGAGTTACATGTCCTCAAACAGAAGCATGGGGAGGAGTACAGAGGAGGTGGAGAAGAGAAAGTCATCAAATTTTCTTCAGAATTACATTAGAGAAGCTTTTTACCACCCTGACATGACTAAATGACACTTTCAGAATCAGTCAAACCCAGAACAAATTGCTGAGTTCACTGATAAAAATGTTATTGTTTTATGCGGCATCAATAGCTGCACTTATTTATTCAAAATATATTTACTAAATGTCAATGATGTGCCAGACATTAAGTTAGTCCTCATCTGGAGACAGGGTATGGGATGGGGAGCTGGCATCTAGAGGCCAGAGGCCATATATGCTGCTAAGCAATTTATAATGAACAAAATAGCCCCAACAACATAGAATTCAGACATAGAAAGTGCCAGTAGTGTTAAGGTTGAGAAATCCTGGTGTAGACCTAAATATCAAAAGAAAGAATCCCTGCCTTCAACGGCTCAGGGTATGTGAATAACCACAACCCAACATGATCAGCCCCATAGTGACAATATCTAAGGTGCCGCAGGAGCACAAGGAATGCACTGCCTATGTCCCCACTCCTGAGAGAGTCACCATAGGAAAGCACAGTTCTCTTCCCTTACTCTCTGATAATCAACTATTTCTATGTCATAGTCAATCTGGGTTTTTAATCCTGGTGCCAGATATCACATCAAAGACTTCAGGAAATGACTGTCAATGATGTCTAGCTTACTCTGTTCCTTTCTATCTACAGAGAGGCAAACAAACAGAAACCCCGCATGGCATTTTAGGTGCAGAGACTGTCAGAAGCATTTTTATGTCAACATTTAAAGAACAGACCAAACTGATGTTTCAAATAACAAATTATACTGTAATTTGTACATGAATTTGGAGCAAAAATGAAAAAATGAAAGGAGTCTACTTTAAGGTCACTTAATCTCCACTGGTTAACATTAGGTAAATTTTATGAAGTATCGCTATCTCCTTTATAAACAATGATATGTTTTATTATGACTCTCATGATGTACATGCAAATAAAAGGGTTTCTATAAGATAAGCTTTTATAAAATTTAGAGTTCTATCTCATAACATTAGAAACACACACACACACACACACACACACACACACAATCACCATAGAAATCAACCACATCAAACAAGAGAGCATCATCAACATTGTGCGAGAACTTACTTCCATCTGGTTAACTAAAGAAATACGCCAAGCACTTTGGGTTGCTCATTAGGTCGTAAGTTCAGTTTCATTAACAGCTAATGAAAACGTTTTACAAGATGACATCTAAAAACACAATGTACCCTTTGGGCTGAATGATTTGCTTTATAGTTTCCCTTTAGTTAATTTCCTCTAAATGTTTTAACTTTTTTTTTCAAAGAGGAGACTTTTTTAAATAATTGTTTCTACATATTTAATTCACTGTGTGCCAAAGGACATTAAATGCACTTCCACCAACTCTTCTATTATTACATCATTAAAAAAGGCTTAACTCTAGAGAAATAGACGTTTTGCAAATAGATAAATTGCAAATCAATTTGATCACAGTATATTTCCTTGGTCCAAACTAGGATAGTCTTTTTAAGATAATATGAGACTTATTCATGCCTTTGTTAGTACAATGGATTAGATATGAAACTATTAAATCTTATTACCTTAACATCATATCAAATTTATCTGGATATCTGAATCCCCCAAGCAATTGTTGCTGAAACCAAGCCAACTAATATCAGTCATGCTCAGAAAAGTAGTCCACATATCATTTAATATTCTAGGGTGGACATTTATTTCACAGATATTAAAAGAATTAATGATAGCATCAAATGACCTGAAAGGAAAGTGGTATTTAGGTGGTTCGTAGTTAAATAAAAAGATTTCTGGCCTAATGAATTAATCACGTGGAGTTCTTTATCTAAGCTTTTCATTGGCAATATGATCCCTATAGAAACATCTCTGTTGGTATTTGCCTTAATTTCTGCTATTTTATGTTACCACCAACAAGGCACAAAGTGCCTCTGCAATTTTTATCCAATGCTGTACCTTTGGATTGTGGTCCCAGTGTAGAAATCAAGGTCTGACCTGGTTACACATTTCATTTCTCCTTTACTGATGCAAATTTTACAAGCCATCTTCCATGAACTTGTACTTCCTGTGTGAGTTATTTATTTCCTGATTTGGAAATATATTAGACTAGGCACCTCTGATCTTTTCCAGAAAGCTCCTGCCTTCATGTTTCCATTAGGTGACCATCTATCTGTATTGGATGTTAATGTGATTCAAATCCACAGGAAACTTTTAATTGCTGAATGGCTTCATAGTATAATTTAAACATTCCTGTAATAATTAGCATACATTTTAGTCATCTATGTTTTCTCAGATATAATTTAAGCTGCCCACAAAGTCTTTCCGTAAAGTGACATATGTCTGATTTAACTATAGCTTCATTTACTACTGCCTGTTTTTGCCACATGCATATTTACCCTCTTACAGCTGATACAGACTACACAGTTACACTCAGGAATGTCTGTCTGCAAGTCAATTTTCACTACCTGTCATATGAATAATATGACTTAGAAAATTTTTGAAGTTACTCTAATAGGTTTGAATGTAATACCTTCAAAACTAACAGAACACGAACATAAATGTGCTTGTCATCTACACAAATAGGAAGAAAATGTTTTGTATAATAGTGATTTGAGTAAAATTTACATTTTTTTTTGGTATGGAAAATTTTCTTTAAATTGTTTCCAGTAAACAATTTTAAATTGTTTTAAATTGATTTTAAATTGATTCCAGTCTTTGAAATCACTGTTTCATTCAGTTCATTAGGGCTGGTTCAAAATATTCAAATCTGTAAGATAAAAAAATATTTTGTAACTGTGTAGATATAGGGCACATTGAAGATTAGATGATACAGAAATTGCAAAATGTAAAATGGTCAAAAAATATGCAATGACATACATACAATTAATTCACATTTGTTAAATTCATAATTCATAAATTCATATTTGTTAAATTGTTATTAACCTTCATTGCGGTAAACATTTAATTATTATGTCCCACTGATTTCAAAGAGGATTGGGAGAGTCGGCTGTTTTCTCTTCCAGCACTGATCCTGGAGGGCGGGTGCTGAGTACAGCAAGGACTTGCCTTTCTGACAAACAGAATGAGGACTCCAGGCGGTGTTCTCCAAGTGCCTTCACACAGGTCCCAGGCCATGTCACAATTAAATGCGCATGCTTCTCACACACACCCCGCATTTATTCCTTAAAGCAACTCAGATGGAAATTCAGTTTGCACATTTTTTGAGGCAGTTCTTACTCTTTTAGTATTTAAAGATGTGACATTGGTTCTCTATTTAATATAGTTAGCTCAGATGTTTCTTCTTAATAATTTTGAAAAGATGGAAAGTTTATGATTTATTGTAAATGTGTACATAACACACAAACATATGTACACACACATAAAATCTCAAATGAGTTCTCTCTCCACTATGGTAACAGCCAAAACCATGTAATGTGGACAATACTTTATTAGATTCAATTCTGAAGCAGAGATAATAATAAAATCTTTAGAAGATAAAACTTTAGTTAATACTATGACTGTGCTATTTCAAATATATAAAAAAGAATCTAGAAAAAAATAGCTTTTCTTCCTCTTCTCTGTATAATGAAAAGCCTACAGTGTGGGTTCATTTTTCTCTACAACAGAAGACACATTAATTGGCCAACTTTAAATTCATGGAACTTGGCAACTGCACATGGATTAGCCAAAAACATAGGTATACAATTATTTCTATTAAGATGTCTCAGTTTCTTCCTACAGTGACACTGACACACAATTTCTGGTCTCCAAGCATTCTAACACCTCACGGCTGAACGGATGTGAGAAGTCACAAAGTGCCAGTGCGCCCCAGTAAAGGGTGGGCAGTTCCCCTGATGGCAAAGTACAGCTATTGCCCTAGGGAAGGAAGACAGCAGATGACATTTTCTGTATCATTCCCTGCCTTTCTCTCCCATAGGGGATTCCAACATCAAACAACAGACATGCTTTGGCAGGCTTCAGCATCTTTCACCTCCACCAACTGACTTGCTCATAAATATTTGTTGGCTCAAGAGAAACATTATTGGCAAAATAAATTGGTTGAGTACTGACATAACGTTTTCTTTTACAAAGCCTGAAAACCAAGAGGATGCCAGAGGTGTTCCTGATTTCGCCCCTCCTTACAGTAAGAACAATGAAAAGCTTTCCAAGAAGGAGACACCACAGAGAGGATCCACCAGGGTGAGAATGAAGCACCCCCTGAGCCTCAGGCTCCCCCCGTGGGAAAGGTCTTCCTGAGCTGCTGGTTCCTCCAGTGGGAAAGGAGACTCCAAGAGGGACCACAAGTGCCCCCAGAATTGTGGGTAGCTTTGTAGGAGCCCTTACGCTGATATTACACTATGATTGCAGGGGAACATGCAGGGCTCAACCAAAATTGGCCGCAAAGTTGACCATCATAGAGCCCACCTACCCAGGGGGCAGTGAGAAGGGGCTTGCAATAACTAGCACACAGATCTTGGCAGACCAAGTTCATTCCTGCAGTGTCCAAGTAGTAATCCCAGCCACTGGCTTTGCCCATCTGCAGGACCAAGTTAGGGGCATACCCTGACTAGGGAAATCAGTGGGGTGCAGATCTGCTTGACTGGGATCCACAAAGGAAGAGTTCTGCTGAAGCCCAAGCCCAGTTTGCTCACATCAGGCAAGGAAGATAAGACATGGCCCCATCCTCTGTGGCAAGTGTCTTCTGGCTCCATCTGACAGGAAGGCTGGCGACAACCCCTGGGAGTTGTGTGGGCCATCAGCACTTGACCATATGCGGAGTAACTCCAGGGGCCCTGTTCAGTCAGGGAACTTGGGGTACAGGCCAGCTTGAGTTAAGGCAACAAATAGATGTACTGCCTTTGGAGCTCCTTTTTCACCCACGCCTCAGCAGGAAATCTAATTCATCATCAAAACATAGCCCTGCTCATCGCTGAATACAGCCTTCGTTCTCCCCAACCAGGGAACCAAACCAAGCATCCAGGAAGCTGCACAGCCCATTAAACAGCCTTACATACAGTGGCACTTGAACTGAGAGTACCATTGCTTCCCTTGTCTGCAGAGCAACACGCTGGCCTTGCCTGACCAGAGAATTCAGTCACACTTGGCTTAATGCAGAGCTGTGCAATTCCTGGGCTCAATACCAATGTGCTACCAGGGCAGGGAAGCCAATGCATAGCTCCATCCACAACTGGACATAATATCCAGTCCCGACCATATAGTAAGCCTGACCAGAAATTCCAGGCATTCTCAGAGGCCAGCCTACAGCATCACTTGAGTAGGAAACCAAGCCAGCAGTCCTATCCAACTATTCTCAGCCAGTGGCACACCACCCTGATTCCCATCTTCACAGCTTGAACACTTGATTTGCCCCCAAATTGACCATAATAGAGGCCCACCTACCCAGGGACATTATCAGCAGATACATCCAGAACCCAAGTTTGCCAAAGCAAACTTGTAAAGACTGGAAGATAAGCTCAATTACTCAAATATGCAGATATCAATGTAAGGAATCAAGAATCAGAAAAAAAAAATCAGGTAAATGTGACACCACCAGAAGAACCTAATAAAGCTCCAATAACTAAGCCTAAAAAAATGGAGATCTATGAACTTTCAGACAGAGAATTCAGAATAATCCTCTTAAGGAATTTTAGTGAACTCCAAAAAAAAAAAAAGCACAAACAGACCACTAAATGATACTAAAAAACAAAACAAAACAAAAAGCACAGTGCAAAATAAATAAATAAATAAATAAAACCAACAACCAAGAAAATCAACAAGGATATAGCAACCATCAAAAAAAAAATCGTAGAGTTGAAAAATATAATAACTGAATGAAAGAATTAAATGGAGTTTCAAAGGTAGACTCAACCATGCAGAAAAAAAAATAAGTGGCTTAGAGTATAGGACATTGAAAATTACCCAGTCGGAGGGGCAAAAAGAAAAAAGAATGGAGAAAGCCTACAGGAATTGCAAAAAACAAACAAATTTTGCATTATGGGAATTCCAGAAGGAGAAGAGAAAGAGAAAGGGACATAAAGTATATTTAAAGCAATAATGGCTGAAAACCTCCCAAACATGGGGAGAAAATAGGACATACATATCCATGAGGCCTAAAGGACCCCAAAGAGTTTGAACCTGAATAGGACTCACTAAAACACATTATAACCAAATTCTCAAAAGTGAAAGACAAAAAAAGAATTTTAAGAGCAGCAAGAGAAAAGACAGAAGTTACACACCACGGAATCCCCATAAGACTATCGGCAAATTTCTCAACAAAAAAAAATTTTGGCCAGGAAAGAATGAATTTACATATTCAAAATATTAAATAAAAATAACTGTGTGCCCAGAACTCTATAGCCAGCAAAGCTGTCCTTCAAAACTAAACGAGGAATACAGACTTCCCCTAAAAAACAAAAGCTGAAGAAGTTCATTTCCACCAGGCCTGACTTATAAGAAATTCTAAAGGGAGTTCATTGAGTTAAAGGAAAAGAATGCTAATTAACATAATGAAAACATAGAAAGATACTCTAAATCTCCCTGGTAATGATAAATAAAGAGTCATAATTAGATTCTGCAAACATGGTAATAATGGTGCACAATTCACTTACAACTCTATCTTAAACATTTTTTAAAAGTGTAATAAAAATAACAATAACTACAGTAATTTGTTATTAGTTATATAACACAAAAATATGTACATTGTGACACAAATAACCTAACATGTGAGGGGGTAAGTAAAAGTTTAAAGTTTGTTGATTATATTAAAGATACATTGTTACCAGTTTAAAGTAGGGTGTTATATTTTAAGATATTTTATGTAAGCTTCATGGTAACCACAAGGGAAAATCCTGCAGTAATTGCACAAAACACATGATAAAGAAATCAAAGCATCTGATACCAAAAAGACATCAAAACACATACACACACAAAGATGGCAGGATGAAAACAATGAACAATGGAACTATAAAACAACCAGAACACAATGAACAAAATGGCAATAGCAAGGCCTTATCTAGCAATTATTACTTTATACAAAGCAGATTAAATTCTCTAAGCAAAAGATACAGAATGGCTGAATGGATAAAAAAAAATAAGATATAATAATATGCTGCCTGCAAGAGACTTACTTTGCCCTAATGACACACACAGATTGAGTGAAGAGGTGGAAAAGGAAATGTCAAGCAAATGGTAACCAAGTAACAACAACAACAAAACACAAGGGGTAGTTATACTTGCACTAGAGGCCGGTGCATGAAATTCGTGCATAGTAGGGTCCCTAAGCCTGGACAGTGATCAGGGCCGATAGGGGCTTTCAGGGCTGCTGGCCAGGGCCTCCTTTCCCTGGCTGCCTGCTGCCAGCTGGGAGTCTCCCTTCCTGGGCTGTTGGCTGCCGGCGAGGACCTCCCTTCATTCCATGCTGCCCCCTGGTGGTCATCACATGTCATAGCGAGCAATCCATATATATATATAAATATATATATATATATATATATATATATATATATATATGACAAAATAAACTTTAAACTAAAAATGGCACAAAGAGACAAAGAAGATTATTTTACCATGATAAAGGGGTCAATACATCAAGAAAATATAATAATTGTAAATACTAACCCAACATTAAAGTATCTAAATATTTAAAGCAAAAACTAACAGAGCAAAATGTAAAAAAAAACAGTAACAATAATAGTTGGGGACTTAAATATCCCACTCTCAACAATGGGTAGAGAATACAGACAGAATCAATAAGAAAACAGGGGATTTGAATAACACTAGAAACCAAATAAATATAACAGACATAAATAGAGCATTATATTAATCATCAGCAGAATACACATTCTTAAGTGCACATAGAACATTTTCTAGAATAAGCCATATGTTAGGCTACAAAACATGTCTTAGCAAATTCAAGAAGATTAAAATCAAACTGAGTATTCTCTCTGACCACATTGGCATGAAACTAGAAATCAAAGAAAACTAGAAAATTCACAAACACATGGAAATTAAACAAAACTCTCCTGAACAACCAATGGATCCAAGAAAAAAAATTTAAGGGGATAGAAGAAAGTTTGTTGAGACAAACAAAATTGGAAAAACAGCACAAAAGTACTTTGGAGATATAACAAAAGCAGTTCTAAGAGGGAAGTTCATAGCAATAAACACCTATATTAAGAAGCAAGAAATATCCCAAATAAAAAAATCTAACTCTACACCTTAAGGAATTAAGAAAAGAACAAGGTTAACAGAAGGAAGAAAATAAAAAAGATTAAAGCAGAAAGTTTAAAAGAGAACATAAAAACAATAAAAATGATTGGTTAGTTCTTTGAAATGATAAAGAAACTTGACAAACCCTTAGCTAGACTAATCAACGAAAATAGAAAAAAATTATAAATATAAATGGGGTAAGTACAATTTCTTTGAACTATAAAAATTCAAAGGAACTTAAGAGGCCAACAAACTGAACAATCTAGAAAAAATAGAAAAATTCTTAGAAACAAACCACTTTTCAAGACTGAATCAGGAAGAAAAAGAAAATATAAATATATCAATTATAGTAAGTACATTGAATCAGCAATATCAATTCTCTCAACAAAGAAAAGATCAGAATGAGATGGCTTCACTGGTGAATTTTATCAAACATTTAAATAAGAATTAACACCAAGCCTTCTCAAAGTTTTCCAAAAACTGAAAACGAGGGAATAACTCCTCACTCATTTTGAGGTAAGCATTATCCTAATACCAAAAACTAGGAAAGGATGCCACTAGAAAAGAACACGATAGGCCAATATCACTGATTAATATAGAGATAAAAATTCTCAATAAAATACTAGCAAACCAAATTCAGTAGCACACTAAAAAGTTCATCTACCATGATCAAAAGTGGGATTTATCCCTGAAATGCAAAGATGGTTCAACATTATACCGGACATTAATGTAATGAAAGAAGCCCTAGCTGCTTTGGCTCAGTGGATAGAGCATCGGCCCTGGGACTGAAAGGCTGTGGGTTCTATTCTGGTCAAGGGTTCTATTCTGGGTGTAGGCTCGATCCCGGCCCTGATCAATGCATGTACAGGAGACAACCAATCGATGTGTCTCTCTCACATTGATGTTTCTCTCTCTGTGTCTCTATCCCTCCCTTCCACACTCTCTAAATATCAATGGAAAAATATTCTTGAGTGAGGATTAACAAAAAATAGAGAGAGAGAGAGAGAAAAGACTAATATGAACATCTCAATTGATAGAGAAAAATTATTTGACAAAAATTCAACATTCATTCATGATAAAAACTCCTAACAAATTAACATAGAAGGAACATATCTCAACATAAAGGGTGACTACTTTTCCTGTCCCTAGTCAACACAGTACCAGAAGTCCTAGCTAGAGCATTCAGTTAGGCAAGAAAAATATATCAAAGGTATGAGAACTGGAAAAAAAATAAGTAAAATTGTCTCTCTTTGCAGATGGTATGATTTTATATTTTTAGGAAAAATCCTAAAGACTTAACAAAAAATACTGTTAGATTTAATCAATAAATTTGGTAAAATTGCAGGATATGAAATTAACATACACAAATCAGCAGCATTTCTATACACTAACAACAAATCTCCTGCAAAAGAAATAAAGTAATTGATCCCATTTATATTGCATCTAAAACAAAAAGACATACTTAAATTTAACTAAGAGGTGAATGATCACTACTTTAAAAATGACAAGACATTGAATCTATAGATTCAATGCAAACCCTATTAAGAATCCAATAACATGTTTTACAGAAATTTAAAAAAGCTTTCCTAAAATTTATACGGAAGCACAAAAGACCCTAAATAGTCAAAGAAATCCTTAGAAAGATAACCAGGGGCATCTGCCCTGGCCCATGTTGCTGAAGGATTACAGGTTTGATTCCTGATCAAGGGAACATACCTGGTTGCAGGTTCGGTTAGGGCATGTACGGAAGCAACCAATTGATGTTTCTCTCTCATATCAATGTTTCTCTCTCTTTCTCTCTTTCTCTCTCTCCCCTTCCCCTCCCTCCCTTCCACTCTCTCTGGAAAACAGTGGAAAAAATGTCCTCAGGTGATGATAAAAAACAACAACAAACAGAAAGCATCACTCTCCGATTTCAAGCTATACTAAAAAGGTACAATCATCCAAAGAGTGTGGTATGGCCAGAAAAACAGACAAACAGAGGAATGAGATAGAATTGAGAGCCCAGAAAGAAACCCAAGTATATACAGTTAACTAATATCTGACAAGGGAACCAAGAATAACAATGAAGAAAAGACAGTCTTTTCAATAAATGGTCCTGGGATAATTGGATATTCACATGTAAAAGTGAAACTGGACCATATCTTACTACATTCATATAAATTAACTCAAAATGGATTAAAGACTTAAATGTGAGACCTGAAACCATAAAAATCCTGGAATTAAACATAAGAATAAATCTCCTTGGTATGGGTCTTAATGATTCCTTTAATATGACACCTAAAGTACAAGCAATAAAGTAAAAAAAAAAAAAAAGTAGGACCACATCAAACTAAAAAGCTTCTGCATAGCAAAAGAAACCAGCAACAAAACGAAAACTTACAAAGTTGCCAAAAATATCTGTAAACAATATATCTGATACGGGGTTGATATTCAAACAATATGAAGAACTCATACAACTCAATAGGAAAACAAAACAAAACAATTTTAAAAATGGGTAAAAAACATCTGAATATTCATGTCTCCAAAGAAGATATACAAAAGGCCAACAGATGCATAAAAAGATGTTCAACATCATGAGGTATTAGGGAAATGCAAATCAAAACACAATGAGAACTATCCTCATGCCTGTTAGAATGGTCATCATCAGATAATGTAATTTTCCCTGTGAAGTGAAGTATCCTGTTCTTTTGTAGTTCACTGTTTTCAATCCATGATAGGGGCACATTGGTGGACTTTAATAACATCCACCAACGCCTAACTAAGCAAATGTTTTCTTAAGAAAAATAATGTGATTTATTGAATAAAGAGCTATAACAGTTCTTCCAAAATAATGAGTATGTGTGTATGTGTGTGTGTGTATGTAAACCTGCACACTTCTAATTTTACACAAAGCCATCTTTGAATTCTCTTTTTAAAATATATTTTTATTGATTTTAGAGAGGAAAGGAGAGGGATAGAGAGACAGAAACATCAAGGACAAGAGAGAATCATTGATCGGATGCCTCCCACATGCCCCCTACTGGGGATCGAGCCCTCAAACCAGGCATGTGCCCTTGACCAGAATCAAACCTGGGACCCTTCAGTCCGCAGGCCGACGCTCTATCAGCTGAGCCAAACCGGCTAGGGCCATCTTTGAATTCTTATCATAATGACACTTTTTTTTCTTTTGACTGAGGACAAAAATAATTTTCTACAAAATTATCAATTAATGTTGGCTTTCAGAAACTCTCCATCTTTTCACAATGGAGACACTAAAGCAAAATTGGAACTGCAACTGAGTGAACATTACCTTCAGGAGGCAGCACTGAGGGGTGGGGAGGGGAAGGGCATTTCTTTGGCATCAATGGGAGAGGACAGACAGGTTATCATTTTGTGACTAGAATTCATAAAACCCCTATGATATTTTTAATAATGAGGAGTAATGCGGGGCCTTGGAAATCCCTGTACTCACACGTGCCGACTGTGCTCACCAGTGGCTCCTGCAGCAGGTTTTTGAAACAGGAATCCTTCACTCATCCTGACTGCCCTCTGCTTGGGAACAGACTCTGCTGCTGCCAAACCCAGTCACAGTGTAGTTGCACAGTGGAACCAGTGGAGGGCGACACACTGGAAACTATGTAAGGAGAATGAATAAGGATGGAGGAGAGCAGGGTGGGAGAAGAATACGGAATTGATTGCACTGCACAGTCAGGAGTAAGGCCAAAGGAAACAGCTTCACACCGCAATGAATGCCTTTGGTGACATGACCAATGAAGACTTCAGGCAGGTGTAGAATGGCCTTCACAACCAGAAGCTCAGGAGCGGGACGTGTACCAAGAACCTCCCTTTGCTGAGACCCCCGTCTGTAGACTGGAGAGAGAAAGGCTATGTAATTCCTCTGAGGGACCAGGGTCAGTGTGGTTCCTGTTGGGCTTGTAATGCAACTGGTGCCCTTACAGATGTTCCAGAAAACAGGCAAACGTGTTTCATGGAGTGGACAGAACCTGGCAGACAGCTCTTAGTCTCAAGGCAATGAGGGCTGCGATGGTGGCCTAATGGATGATGCCTTCTATATGCTGAGGACAGCAAAGGCCTGGACTCAGAGGAATCCTATGCATATCACGTAAGGAATGAATCCTGCAAAAACAAGCCTGGGTTTTCTGCTGCCAATGACACTGGCTTTGTGGACACCCATGTGCAGGAGAAGCCCCTTACGAAGGCAAGTGTGGGGCCATCTCTGTTGCTATAAATGTGAGCTGTAGATGTTTCCAGTTTTATGCAAAAGGCATTTATTATGAACCAGAATGCAGCAGCAAAGACCTGCGTCATGGTGTTCTGGTGGTTGGCTACGGCTTTGAAGGAGCAGAACTGCATAAGTATTGGATTGTCAAGAAAGGGGGTATAGCTTGGGGCATGGGTGTCTACATAAAAATGGTCAAAGACCGGAACAACCACTTTGGAATTGGCACCATGGTCAGCGAGGCTACTGTGTGAGATGATGGTGATTAAGAGAGATGTGATTAAGAATAGAATATCCAGAGGAGAAATTTTGTCTTATAACTCACCAGATCTTATTTTGTGGAATAAAACACTTTAATTACTGAAGATCTAAGCTGTGATTTAAATCGTGTGACATTTTACACTGGTACAATATTACCACTTCTTTAATTATTTGTGCAAACAGTTTTGTATGATTGACTTGCCTAATAACTTTTAAATTTTGACATTTGAAAAGGATGTATAAAGTTTCATATTTTAAAATAAAGCTTACTTTCAAAGTAAAAAAAAAGGTAATGTAGCCTTAAAGTTAAAATGCTATAAAGTCAGATAAATGTCAGATTAGAATCTTAGTTGCACCACATGCATTGTTTAACTGTGGTATGTTCTTGCACAGCTTTGTGACTTTTCCCCGGTCTGTATGATGGAACTGATCAAGTTTAGTTCAGAATTAGCTGTGATGACTGACGATGCAAAGACAGCCCTAACGCAGAGTGTGTCTATGGTAAGTAGGTGCACGTAAGAATGTTTCTAGGTGAAGGAAGTCATCTGAAGATGGTACTTTAAAGAAATTCATATGTAAGTCAGAGCCTTTTCAGTTCAACAAAGAAAGGGACCCTTTCATTTAATCATTTTGTATCTCAATAGCTGTCAGGCCAAACTTTATATTTCTGCTTTATATCAAATAGGAGATACTTAGTCATTGACTTCAAGAATTTTGAACAATTCTTCTCTTATTATACCCCTGATATCTTCTTAATCCACTCTTTAATTTCTGCTAAGGTCAAGAAAACACAGGAACCTGCTCCCTCTACCCTCTAAGCATTTAATCAGGCCATTTCTCATTCCTGGAATGTGCCTCCCACTTTCTTTAGCAAAATCTTCAACATGCCTCTTTCAAGATTTTTCTATAGGATCACGACTCCAGGGCAATCGAATTATGTCTCTGAGTTGTGTATGCTAAGCATTTATAACAAACAATCTATGGTGGCTTCCACTCCATCAACACAGCAAAACAGCACCCAGTTCAACTCTTCCCATTAGGCAGATCACCAGATAGTTGTTAAGTGACTTACAAATCAATAAAGAGATTTCCTAGTGAAAAATGTTAAACATTTGAAGTGTATGTATGAGGTAACTACAGTCAACTAGATAAAGGACTGAGTTAGTCCACGGAGGGTTAATTTATTCAAAAACTGTATAAATAAAGTTCAATGATTTCAACAAGAGAGTCACTATCTACCTTTTATCTTCTAACTGAAATCTAGATTTGATATAAGAAGTATTAGAAAAAATCTGAGCACAAAATGGAAAGTTAATATAATGCAGAGATATGCAATTTTTAAAGTAATGGGAATTTGGGGGAAAGTATTAAGGCAAAAGAGAGGGAAGAAAAAAGAAATGGGAACAATGATATGGAGTCAAATATGTAGGGTGTCCCAAAAAATGTATACACACACTTTGAATAATTATAAAAGGCAGTGTTTATTAAAATACATTTCATTTTCAAAAGTGAGCTATAATCTGTTAAAAGTATGTATACATTTTGGGATGACACCTTATATATAAACTAAGGCAGGAAACAGGAAAAAAAATCTAGAGATGGACAATGACATTTAACTATAGTTAGTGAATTATCAAGAATTCAATTTGTGTTAGATGTTATGGAGAATGATGGAAGACAAAGAGTAAAAGCCAAAAGGTTCTTCAAAAACGTAAAAAGTAACTGAGGTGGGGAAAGGGCACATACACAAAGAAAGTGTTTTAAAACACCTCATGAGACAAAAGAGGAAGTATACACTGAGTGGCCAGATTATTATGACCACCTGATGTTTGTAGGCAAATTAGCTATAATTACGCGCTGAAGTTGCTAGAGGGCCAGACCATTATAAATAAGGAAGCAGGTTGTTTACCACGACAGTAGAAGTGATTTTTTTTTCTGAAGCTATGGGTAAACTACGCGATTTAACAGCCTTTGAACGTGAGATATATTTGAACGTGAGTGGCCAGATTATTATGACCACCCCATCAGTACTTCGTTGGGCCACCTTTTGCCTTTAATACTGTGGCGATTCTTCTTGGCATTGACTCCACCAGATGTTGAAAGGTGATGCGAGGAATCTGACACCATGCCTGATGAATAGCACTGTCCAGTTCTGTGAGATTTGATGGTTGTAGAACCAGCTGCCTGATGGCTCTTTTAACTTCGTCCCACAAATGCTCAATTGGATTGAGATCTGGAGATTGTGGGGGCCACGTAAGCAAGGTAAAGTCTCCCTCATGTTCTTGAAACCACTCCTGCACAATACGAGCACCGTCTTGTTGGAAGAAGCCATCTCCATTGGGATCCACCATCAACATGATAGGATGAACTTTATCAGCAATGATACTTAGGTATGTTGTGCTATTCAGACGTTGTTCCACACGAATTAAAGGGCCCAAATCATGCCAGGAAAACATGCCCCAAACCATAACACTGCCCCCATCAGCTTGAAGCATTGTACTCATGCATGTGGGGTGCATGCTTTCATGCTGTTTCCGCCAAATTCTCACTCTGCCATCTGCATGATGCAACTGGAAACGTGATTCGTCAGACCACATGACTTTTTTCCAATGCTCGACTGTCCAATCCTTGTGTTCCTGTGCGAATTGGAGACGTTTTATCTTGGTAACTACAGACAGCAAAGGTGTTCAAACAGGCCTTTGGCTTCCATATCCCATATGATGCAGTGTACGGCTAATTTGCCTACAAACGTCAGGTGGTCATAATAATCTGGCCACCCAGTGTATGTACTGAGATACAGCAGGTGAAAGGGAAGAGCATGGACTCTGGAGTCTCCTACGTCCTATTCTGACACTGAAGGGTCTCATACTCTTGTGCAGCTCAGGTGACCCACTCTGAACCTCAGTCTCCTCATCTGTAATGATCTCAAAGATATTTAGAGTACCCTGTGATTCTAGTTCATTGAAGAGGCATAGATCATAATCTTGATGTAAAACTTTTTGGAAGAAAATAATTTCGAGGAGGAACATAAAAGAGAGGTGTGAATGGATATTGACAAAGTGTTAAAAAGGAAATCCCAGGCAAAGCATAAGTCATGTACAAAAATCCAAGCTAGAAATGAGAGTCATATGTGTAAGGCAAAACTTATACCTGATAGGTTGAAATGTGAACTTAGAGAGAGATAACAGTAATGAGATGGAAAAGAAGTTAGGGACATGGAGATTAGCTGCTCCATTGAATACAGGGCAACAGCAAAAACACATAGGAATAAAATAATAAAGACAGTATCTGGAGAATGAGCAAAATTATTTCTTAAAGGAAAAGTTTTGATCAAGGGGAACAAGGAAATTGAAATGCAATTAAAAGTCAGAAAAGTTGCCCTACCAGCATGGCTTAGTGGTTGAGTGTCAACCTATGAACCAGGAGGTCCCCATTCAATTCCCTGTCAGGGCACATTCCCAGGTTGCAGGCTCAATCCCTAGTGTGGGGTGTGCAGGAGGCAGCCGATCAATGATTCTCTCTCATCATTGATGTTTCTATTTCTCTCTCCCTCTCCCTTCCTCTCTGAAATCAATAAAAATATGTTTTAAAAAAGTCAGAAAAGTAAAAAGAATAGATCTTGGGTTGGGAAATAGGAGATAAAAGTAAGTGAGAGTAAGAAAAAGAATGAGTAGGTGATTTAGAAAAGGTAGATTAAGGTTAGGACGTAGATAAATAGTCAAAGATTTGAGCATTCCTTCTGAATTGGAGCCTTCAGCATGGCATGAGAATGGGCATTTCAGGGTCATTAAAACAGCCAAGAGAGTTTGGCTTCTGCCATTGCTTTAGCTGCCAAACTCAAAGCATCTCTAAGCAGGACAAGTGCAGAAGAGGAAGTGAAATTGTTGGAGATTTCTGATGAAATATTTCTTCCTCCTGAGGCCAAAACCAATTAATTGGTCTATAATTGGTCTTCTGGCGGTACTGAATGCAATGCAATCCTAACAATAATTATCTTAGCTAACATTTAGGGAACACTCCATGCACCGGGAACCATGCTGTGTTTAAAGGCACAATTTCATTTAGTGATTCCTATGAAAGGATAAAGTAAGATGTACATGGCCAG
Organism: Myotis lucifugus; assembly: GCF_000147115.1. Classification (NCBI taxonomy): domain Eukaryota; kingdom Metazoa; phylum Chordata; class Mammalia; order Chiroptera; family Vespertilionidae; genus Myotis; species Myotis lucifugus. The sequence goes on from NW_005871412.1 coordinate 697,063, forward strand.
AAAATATGACTCCATCCTGTTAATCGCATCTTCATTTGCATATGAAAGTCAACCATCCTCATAAGGAAGAGTATTAAAAAACCGGGTGCTGAGGGCAAAAGAATACTCTTCCTGAGGTGTCAGCACACAGGAAAGTACCTGGAGGAGCATCATTATCACCTCACACAGGAGAGTCCAAATGAATCCACAGCATTAAAAAGAAATCAGGGAAATGCTAAACTGGAAAGGACTGCAGTGCATGAAAGTTAAATGAGACAATATAATAGAACACACGCTCTAAAACCTTCAGCCTCTCATTTTTATTCTATAATGTAAACACAATATTTTCACCTGGAGGGTGGATCAGGAACAGCTGAGGATAGCTTAGTTCTCATGAGTAGTAAAATAAAGAAACATCACTCATATTTATAATTAACTAGATTGTCTGTAACAACTATGGGAGACACCCTTTCAAAATGCAATGGCTGGCTGTTGAGGTTTCCTTCTTGTCAAAATAAAATAAAATAAAAGCAACTGCAAAGGTATTTCTCTGATTAATGTTTAAAATGCATTTACTTTAGCATAAGCTCACATTTTCATGTAAAGTCTTAATTTGATCGTAATTAGCACAGACTACAGGACTTAATTAGGACTAATCATTCCTTAATGCAATCAGAATCCCAGAAGAACAATATAAACAGATTTTTATTGGTATTAGTGATGCAAACTTGTAAACTATAGAGCCAATTAACCTGTGACAATGCTTCCAATATCTATAATAACAAAAGAGTAATAAAATGCTAATTAGACCAGACATCCGAACAACCTTCTGGACATCATTCTGGGACGTCCTCCCGGACAACCTTCTGGATGAAGCCATGGTGGTGGGGGCCAAGGCAGAGGCAGTTAGGGGCGACCAGGCAGACTGGTTAGGGGTGATCAGGCAGGCAGGCAGAGTAGTTAGGGGAGATCAGGAAGGCAGGAGAGCACTTAGGGGCTATCAGGCAGACAAGTGGTTAGGGACAATCAGGCAGGCAGGCAGAATGGTTAGGGATGATCAGGCAGGCAGGCAGAATGGTTAGGGATGATCAGGCAGGCAGGCAGAGTGGTTAGGGGTGATCAGGCAGGCAGGCAGGCGAGCGGTTAGGAGCCAGCAGTCCTGGATTGCAAGAGGGATGTCCGACTGCCAGTTTAGGCTAGGGGTCCCGGATTACAAGAGGGTACAGGTGAGACTGAGGGAGCCTTCCACCCCATGCATGTATTTTGTGCACTGGGCCTCTGGTATAAAATAAAGATAAATGATGGGTGCATTACCAAGCAGTTCCATGAGTACACTAGGAACATAGTAACAGAGTTCATCATCAAACCCCACAGGGTCAGTTTTCCTTCTTCTGGGCTAAAGATAGCAGTCACAACTGGGCTGCATAGTAAAATATGCTACCTCTTAATGACATTAGGCGTGAAAAGACTTTCAAGACATTCCAGGTTCTATGATGTCAACATAACTCCCTGGTTAAATTCTGTAGAAATCTACAATTTCTAGGTCATGTAACAAAATTGTTTTAATCCACTTTCATTTTGAAAAGTTAAACTTCCAAGAGAAGTGTGTGTGTGTGTGTGTTGGGGGGGTGAGTGGAGGGGGCTTAGTAAACGTGTATGCTTTATAAGTTTCAGAGTATAACAGCAACTGTTTTTCTTCTGTCCATTACATCCTAACTTTATGTGTTTGCTCCTTCAGCCTCATGAAGTGGTTTTTAACTCGCCTGAAGGGGAACGTGTAGCCAATATCAGCAGTTAGACATTCCTGTTACAATTTGTGAAAAGACAGGAAATGTAATTTGTCTTAACATAGAACTCTCTAATGATAAAATGTCTCTCTGGAATTAGAATCCACCCTAAAATACCTGGAATATTTCACACAGTTCAATTGGAAACTTCAACTGTTCTATATATTCATTTCCATAAAGTGCCAGACTGAACACATTAGCACAGGATAGGTCCTCTGGACTAAGCTTTGAAACAAAGGGTAAAAGTACAAATTGGCATACAACTTCTACTGCACCAAGATTCCTTCCCAGCTGGAATTTAGTAAGACACTACCAGGGAGGTGCGATCTTTGAAATATGTAGTCTAAACAGCATGCTCAGATTTCTAAACTGTTGTGGGTTTCTCCTCACAATGTTGCAGATTCAGAGCAGCTTGCTGCTGAGACAGATGCCCAAATCATATGCTAGGGGGGTAGGGGAGCAGATGTCTAGATTTCGTGAACTAATTAGTCCCTTACCTCCTGCCACAGTTTGTCAGGACTTCCAGGATGAGTTCAGTGGAGTTCATATTGATGTGCAAATAGGATAAATAAAAACTGCTGCCATGCTTGAATAAATAACAAGAGTTCTGACTTACATCAACCCCCTCCACCTTTACCCAGAGCCTTTCTAGTTGTTGGTTGTTTTTTGTTGTTGTTGTTTTTTCAGTAAATACACACATTCTTCATGATCACCTTTTTTATATTAAAAATGACTTAACAGAGCCAATTAGAAGGATTCACCAGGAATTTCTAAAAAAAAACATGTTTATTTGGGATAGTTGTATGGTTGCGATTTTAGGTACCAAGTAGTAGTTATCTCCTTTGTGCCCGGAAGAGTAGGGCGAGATCGCAAAAACATGGTTGCTGTCTTTATGCAACTTCCAGTGTCTCCTGAGGACCGGAAGAGTAGGGCGAGATCGCAAAAACATGGTTGCTGTCTTTATGCAACTTCCAGTGTCTCCTGAGGAAACACTAAGCTCTCATTAAACAGTTGATAACTCTTGAGGTAAAATAGAATTAGTCCCTAATTAAGGAACACAGAAAATAGGATCTTCATCCAGGCTTAAGATTAGGATAAAAGGGAAGCAGAAGTGTGTGTGTGTGTGTGTGTGTGTGTGTGTGTGTGTGTGTGTGTGTTGGGGATTATTATTTCAATAAGCATGAAATAGCAGATGAGAAAAATGAATCTCACAATCACCTCTTTTACCCATCAGCAAGTAATGATTTTAAGCTTCTCAAAGCAGTTGCTCATTTTTCTGCTTTTTGAAACAGCTTTAGACCCAGAACTTGAGCATCTGAAACCTGAACTTCATATTCCCCGGAAAGGAGTCACCACCAGCAGTATTTTTGAGGGATCGAAATATTAAACGAAAGCAGGTCTGTGCATCGATGCTAGAAAGCCATTCTCTATTCTACAGCAAACACTCTCTCATGCTCAAAAGGGTATGTGTAATACGACACCCCCCATAACTCAATATTGAAAAGCTTTATGTTCACAGTCTAATTCTTCAGCAAACTTTGCAAAGCTCTTCCAGCCTCTGACATTAGGAGTGACCCTCCCACAGAAGGGATATGAAGAAGAGAAACACCTGTCTGTGGGCATTTTACTGTGTTATGCATTAAAATTTATACTTCTTACAATCAAATATACAGGAAAACATATCCCCATCCCATGAAAGCCAAGGGAAAAAAACAACTTAAATGTGCTACTAAAGATGTCCTCATCTTTTCTTTTCTGTTTTATTTTTTTTTCATTTTGTTTTGTATTCTTTTCTGAGATGACCAGTGAGGTGTGACCACAAGAGGAAAGAGAGGACAGGATCAGGAAAAACTAGGTTTCTTATACTCACAGGCCTCAGAGAGATGGTCATTCACACCAAAAGGGGACCAGACAAAAGAGCACCAAGGGAGTGGGCTCAACCAAGCAGGTGAGAAACAGAGAGAACAAGTACCCCTGGGTGCTTTTATTGGGGGTCAGGGTGGGGTACAAAAGAAAAAGTGCAAAGTGATTTCACCGGTGCACTTGAATATTATTAGGTTACAGTTAAGGGGGAGTGGGAAGGAGAGCTTGTGGCAGGGTCCCACCTTGCCCCACCCATTAGTGCACCTGGGCTCCTGGGCGGATGCTCACAGCCTGTTTATGAGGCTGTTGAGGCAGCAGAAAAGTAAAAAGTTTTAAAGGTTACAATACAGGTTTTTTAGCCTCTGTTTATAATATTACTAGAGGCCCAGTGCATGAGATTCCTGCACTGGAGGGTGGGGGCGTCCCTCAGCCCGGCCTGCGCACTCTTGCAGTCCAGGAGCCCTTGGGGGATGTCCAACTGACAGCTTAGGCCCATTCCCTGGACATCCTTAGTGCTGCCATCACTGCACTCACCAGCCGTGAGCCGTGAGCCTGGCTTCTGACTGAGTGGTGCTCCCCCTGTGGGAGCCCACTGACCACCAGAGGGCAGCTCCTGTGTTGAGCATCTGCCCCCTGGTGATCAGTGCGCATCATAGTGACCCGTCATTCTGCCGTTAGGTAAACTTGCATATTACAAATTTGCAAATATTATATAGGATTTTATTATATAGGATTTTAGAAAGGAAACTCTGTCTTTCAAAGATGAATTGTAGGCTTTCAGTGTTTCTAATGCTTCCTCTTCCCAAAATGACAGTTTAAGCATAACAGAAATGTTAAATGATGACATGGCAATTAGGTGGGACCCTTGATTTTTATGTGGGTCATTGGTCTGTGTCTTCTGCTTGTCCAGTTTATCCTGCGTACCTTGTGAAGTTGTCTATTATGGTCTGACTGGTGAATTTCTGGCTTTTTTCCAAGCCCACCCAGGCCAGTTCTCTGCCCCACCTCACTTGTGCTAGTGCTGTAGCCGTGTCCTGAGGCTCGACCTCAGCTTAAGTTCTGTACCTGCAAACCATGTGGTACCAGGGTTTGAGCTCAGATTTCTCCTACATGCCCATAATTTCAGCAGAGAATGTCTGAATCACTTCCAGGACATAAGCAACCTGGCTCGGCAAGGAGCCATTGACTCAGGCCCTCTCCCTGATAAGCATTTCTATTTTGCTGTGACTGGAGGAAGGAAAGTACGACATAAATGTCATGCCACTCTTTGTTTCTACTCTCAGAGACTTGAGGGCTCTATCTTGGCCTCTTCAACCTTCTGGCAGTGCCTGTGCACCTGCTTTGCTTTTTCAAAAGTGGCTGGAGTAGAAAAATCAGTGGATGAAGGTAATAAGCCACATTCATGTATTGTTTTCAAAATATTAACCCCACTGTGTCTAGAATATGACAACATTCATGCAAAATCAAAGATATAACTTGTATAAAATATTTTATATTTTAATCCCACTTAAACACATCTGTCAAACATGGGGAGCTTGTCTTATATTTGCACTCTAGTGTTAAAAGAATAAAGTAAATGTCAATGAAACAATTTTGTAAGTAGGATTATGACTAAAGAAAAAGAGGAAGGAAATAAGATAGGAAGTAGCTAAAAGAAAGAGGAGGAAGAAAAGAGGGGCAGCTTTCAACACTAGGGATGTTCTCAGCTTGACATAGACAGATTCAACACAGTCTACTTTACTCCTCAATTTATGATAATCCTTGATGTAGTAAATTGGTGGTACTTGAAAAAGATCCTGACTCTGAAGAGCTATCAGTTGCATTATTAGACTCTGTTTCCAAGGAGAAGACTAGACAAAATAGTATTATAGATTTTTAACAATAAGTATTAAATTTTTTTCCATCCCACTTAGAAAATGTATTCCATAAAGATAACCCACTCCCCAATCACTCAAGTTTGCAAAAGTTAAAACATAAATGTTTCCAACAGCAGAGAAAGTACAATAGCTCTTTAATAAAGTAAACATAAAATAAAAAGCTTTCTCATTCATTCGTTAGATATATTTGTTTTGGCATCCAACATGCTCTTTCCACGATTGCCCAATGAATACTGATTGATTAATGATGAGATTATTTTATTAAAAGCAAAAATTTGTGTTCTTAGTGTGCTTCTAAATCACGTTAGAAACACAGTCTGACTCATTTGTTAATAATTTAATAGTTGTGATGTCTCTTCCAATTATGTATTGAGAATTGTGAAGTAGCTTCTTCCAGTCTGCTAGCCCTGTACACAGACAGATCAGCAAAATCAGAGATTAATGCTAACCCAGCATCTCTGCAGAGATGTCAACACACAGGATTAATACATGAAAAAGTCAATGTAACTTCAAATAATGCTATTACATCTTTAAATTATATGTTGCTATTCAGAGATACAAAATGTTATATGAAATGAAAGGGGGAAAAAGGACTCCTTAAAAAGTTTAGGAGAAAAATCAGTTGGTAGACCAAGAAATAATGATTGAAAAAATATATAATGTGGAACATACCACTATTGACTCCAATCTCAGTTACAATACATTCTTTGTCCTCATTCCGCCCATCCATAAATAATACCTAGCATTAACATGAATAGCCCAGAGAAAAATGCCTCAATATGGCATGTAAAGTTCAGCCTTTGACAAGTTTTTTCTCAATTTCCTCTCTAAAATGAGGACCAAAAAAAGGCATTTAGCAACTACCTGACCACATGAGGTTTGCATGAGATTTTGCCTCCTTAAAATGATGAAGTTATGAGATTTAATGATTAGACAAACCATATTGTTCTTTTCCCAAAGAAGGGGGAAAACGATGCCTTCAATATTGATCTACATCACACTTGCCCAAGTAATGACCACTTAGATGGGGTCATTCCCTTTCAAGAAACAGAAACATGGTCAGACTTGTTCAAATTAAAAAATAGGCATTTATTGAAAAAATTTGGAGAACAGAATAGAAATATAAGCAGGAAGAAGAGCTTGGTCTCTGAGAAGCAAGAGGTGATGAAGCATCGTTACTCCCCCATTTCTCACAGAGGCAGATTTGCTGGTTTCTGTCCTTTTCAGTGAGCTTTGGCTCTGCTACCCTCAACCTTTCCTTCTCCCCTACTCCAACATCCAACCCCATTGCAGCCTTTGTTGCTTTGATGACACATCACACTGAACATTCATTGGCAAAAGTCCACTTCCCCCCTTCTGATCATAATCCTGACCAGAGTTTGCTCAGAGAAAGCCATTCACAGCCAGGAAGTTCTGGGTTGGGTAAAGGTCAATCCTCCTCCTCTACTGAAGGTGCAAGCTTTCAATAGGTTGAGATGTCTGTGGACAGAGCAGCACACTGCTGTGAAAAATTTAACTCACCTGTAAGAAAGACTCCAGGGGACACATGAGCCCTGCGAGTAATCCAGAGTCAGGCTAGCTCAGCTATAATGGAAGACACATGCTCAAAATCAAGCAACACTTAGCAACCTCTATTCCAAATAGGAATGTCACACATAAATATATATTAATGCCTATGTTCCTACTTTCCAGAAAATGTAGACAATACTTGCTTAGAAAACCTTATGCACAGGTTGTATGTGTTCTATATATGAGCCTTGCTACTGATGTGTATTATTTCTTTTTCTAATATTAATTTTTTTCTTGGTTTCAGAGAGGAAAGGAGAGGGAGAGAGAGCTATAAACATCAATGATGAGAGAGAATCATTGATTGGCTGCCTCCTGCACGCCCCCTACTGGGGACCGAGCCCGCAACCCGGGCATGTGCCCTTGACTGGAATCAAACCCGGGGGTCCTTAAGTCCTCAGGCTGATGCTCTATCCACCAAGCCAAACCAGCTAGGGCCTAATGTGTAATATTCCTATAATCTGGATCAAATTGTTTAAACTCTATGTCTTTGTATACATGTATGTATAGAAGGGTATATTTTCCTTTCTCTATCTCTGAACTGGTTCCTTGACAACATACAAGATTGCTCTTGGGACTAAATGAGACAACAAAGGCGAAATACCTATCTTAGGACTCAACATCCAGGATCTATCAATATAGGCTTGTTTGATTCTCAAGGTACAATCCAAAGTTCTTACAAACCTCTCCAAACTCTCTCTTACAGAATAAGCAGTTTAAATCTCTTACCTTATGCCAAACCTATTTAATTGTGGAGTTCCCTCTAAATCCACCTACTTACCCAGAAACCCCTCTTGCAAAAATATTTTCCAGTAAAGCCAAGGAGTTAGTGATACAACAATGTCTGAGTTGGTCTTATTAAGAACATAATTGAAATGACAGAAGTATATAAAAAACAGTTATTTTGCTATCTTCTCTACTCATCACCTCAGAAAATATACTTATCTCATTGTTTTCAACATGTATGTATATATATGCACATATATAAATGCATGAACACACTAGGTGATCCCTGTCCTCTCACTCTCATACACACAGAGACACACACATACACAGACACAGGCTCTTCCACCTTCGCCAGTGAAAGTAATCTGCTATTCATACATCTCTCTGTGTCAGATATCTTCAACTAAGTTTGACCTACTTACTTAATCTGGTCAGCAAATGTGTTTCATTTACCCTAAATATATTTGGACCAAAGGGTATTACCTACTCATTTAAAACTTTTGACAATGTCACATGAACATCAATATACACCTGCTATGGAAGGTTTGGATGATCCCTAACACTAGGACTGCATCTCCATATGAAAACTGTCTGCTTTAGACAGAGCTCAAGTTCTCCATTTTACTAAAGACTCTACTACTCACTAAG
>NW_005871412.1:705608-758999 GCF_000147115.1 Myotis lucifugus
GATAAGCACATTGGTTTGACTGCTTTCTATACTGCTTAAATGTATTGGTATTCAAATGGAGATGTCAAATAAATGTGTGACATTAATGATGACAGTGATATAGCACTCGATGATTTGTTCTTATATACAGCTGAACCATCTAAGGCAGTGATTCTCAACCTGTGGGTCGCGACCCCTTTGGCAGTCAAACGACCCTTTCACAGGGGTTGCCTAAGACCATCCTGCATATCAGATATTTAAATTATGATGCATAACAGTAGCAACATTACAGTTATGAAGTAGCAACAAAAATAATTTTATGGTTGGGTCACAACATGAGGAACTGTATTTAAAGGGCCAGAAGGTTGAGAACCACTGATCTAAGGCATCCTCTGAGTTGTAAAAGCCTTTATGACAACTGTTGATTATTCATGATCTGCTTCTCCAGTTTATGAATCATTCAGGTAGCTTTGTTTCTCTTCATTTTGCCCACTACCTGATTGCTCTGTGTATCTCCCCCAGTGCAAAAGCATGAGTAGAGAGATGAAGCAATTTCTTGATTAAACTTAACAATAAGGGGAAAGATAGGATCAGTGGCTTTAAAACGAGCAAAGATTTTATAATTTAACTTTGTTCCCTCTATTTGGCAGATCTTCAGATAATCTGAAATTTGACAACTGCATTATAGCAGGCATTGTCAATGGTCCATACATTGCCCTGGGACATATGGGCCATTGTGTGCTGGTATTAGCTGACTTTCCATCAATAGTTGACCTTTGTTCCTGGAATGAGGAAAAGGTGAGTTGTCCAGAGGTGCTACTGCATGGCAGGCCAGGAGTTCCAAGGAGTTAACACTCCCTGAGGCAAGAGAGTCTTCAACAAATGACTTGAGACTTAGTATGCAACTGTCTTACCTCATCCTATCTCAGTTGTGTGTGTTGCATTATTTCCCAGAGTCTGCCCTCTGGGACAAGGTCCAGGCACCCACTATAATGCTCATTTAATAGATCATCTTTATTGGCTACATTCCCTTTCTTGCATCACCTCTCCCCCATTCCCCATGGGTTTTTCCTGCACTTCCCGAACACACTTCTTTCACTCAATCCCAATCTCCAGATCTGATACCAGGTGATCCCACAATAAAGTATGTATATGTCAGAAATAGGTAGACTACCAAGACACAAGAAAATTAGTTCCCATGATTTTCACAGGACCGAAATCACACTTTAAGATGGAAACTCCTTCAGATTAGTTACAGCTTTCAATCAGTAAAAGTTTTGCCAGAGAACACATTTTATATACCATACTTTAGTCATTTAAGATAGGTTTTGGTAACTTGAGAAGAAATATTATTGTGAAACAAAGACATTTTAGTCAAGGTTTTTTATCTTAGTTGATCTAAAATGTCTTTTTATTGCTGTATCAATCAACTAAATGATTTTTTCCAAGTTTAAAATAAAATTATATACTTATTGTGTGCTGGGCAAGAGAGACAATGAGGATACAATTTTAATTGGTTTTCATGAACACGACTTTGTAGCTTATGTGACTGCTGAAGGGGACTCTATAATTTTCATTATGGTAAAGTGACGAATGGAGAAGGCAGAAGCCAAATAAAATATCCTGTTTTAGGGCCAGACAAGTTTCTGAAAATTGTGAAAATCTAACAGTTGTGCTTTGGCATTCAAAGTTTATGGACCTGAGATCCAAAATGCTCTTTGACAAATTTAATTTGGCCTCGGGGGCAGTGGTGAGGAAATAGGATAATTCAAAGAAGTGAGGCAGAAGGAAAATTAATGGGGTGAAAGAATTGGCTGTGAGGACAGAATGCAAAAAAATAAGGCCAAGTAGAATTCTTAATTCTTGCTGCCTTATAAATGAGCAGCAAATGAAAGGGCTTACCAGCAAACTGATGTACTGCACCCCATTTACCCAACTCTTCCAGCTACTCAGAGACGCATTGGGAATCATCCAGCTTCCATTTAGTTTTCTGCTACTCTGGAGCCAAAGTGATATAAGTACAGAAGTGAAAAGTACTGCAAGCCAGGCATATTAGCGACTGCCAGAAACACAAAAGTAACCACAAGACAGACTTTTTATCTTGCAAATATATCATTTAGCCAACCCATCTTTCTGAAGACCATGACTGAATCTCATATTTTAACTTCTTATTCTCAAATTATAGACATTTATCATTCATGTGCCTGAAACACTTTTTATGTTCCTTTATTATAACATCTATCTTAGAATCATTTTTTATGTGTATTTTCTGACTCAATAATTTGGGATAGGATCATTTTCAACTTTTGCATCACCAGAACACAGCATTCGACCCATAATAACTGCTCAAAAACATCTCTTTTAAGTATATATAAATTTCAGAGAGGAAGGAAGAGGACAGAGAGATATGTCTATGATTAGAGAGAATCATTGATTGGCTGCCTCCTGCACATCCCAAACTGGCTGTGCCCTGATTGGGAATCAAACCGTGACCTCCTGGTTCATAGGTCAATGCTGAACCATGAAGCCAAGCTCAAAAAAAAAATCTTTTGAATTAAAATGCTAAATGATATACCTAGAACTTTCTGATGAGGATAAAAGTATAGCCTTTCTATTGAATCTCATATTTGTTCAAGCTCCTTATATTTAACATATAACCATCTTTATTTTATTTTATTTTTTGGTATCCAACTCTGCCAACAAAGATGATATGTCAGTTTCAATGTGTTTCCCACATCTGATTCTCCTAATTCACCTGCTTATTTGTGTTACAAAGTCAGCTCATCTGTCATGTTATGCATTGTTTTCCTTCTGAATATTTAACTTTTAAAGAAATTCTAGCCCTAACTGGTTTGGCTCAGTGGATAGAGCATTGGCCTAGGAACTTAAGGGTCCCAGGTTTGATTCAGCTCAAGGGCATATACCTCAGTTGTGAGCACATCCCCAGTAGGGGGTGTGCAGGAGGCAGCTGGTCGATGTTTCTCTCTCATCGATGTTTCTGTCTGTCTTTCTCCCTTCCTCTCTGTAAAAAATCCATAAAATATATATTTTTTAAAAAGAAATTCTAATGTTTTAAAATACTCAATGCTCAGAAGAAATGCCATTGCCTGGGTATTGTGGCGTATCCTAATCGGTATCCCCATCTCAAACATGGTACTAGAAGAAGAGAAAACTGCAAATATCTCCCTGGTACCTCAATTTCGTGCATTTAATGGGAAAAGCTATTGTGCACTTGTCCATCATTATAGCAAATGTCCTATGAAATAAGGCCGTTTCCCCCCATGTTTTGCAAAGCACCTCCATCACTAGTAATTAGTGTCAATGACAGTGTTACTCACCCCATGTTCCAGTGCAGCCCATCTGCTGACTGTCCTGCAATGCCCTCAGACAGTCTCAGGTTCATCTGCTCCCGGCCTGGTGTTTCCCCCCTACAGTTCTGTCCATCTGCTGACTTCCTCGCTCTGACCTTTTAAAGTCCTGTTGATTTGCTGACTCCCTGCCATCCTGGCTCAGGCATTCTGATCACGTTGGGTCGACACAATGACTGATCCACTCTACCAGCTTGTCCTATTAGCTCAGGCTTCTCTGTCCACTGACCAATCCATCTAACCCCTACATCACAGAATACGAAAATGTGCATATTTTATGAGACTCTAAAGCAGGCTGGACATTTGTGGAAGAAGCAATTGATGAGAAACCTGGAGTCCTAAGTTCTGTCCTTGGCTCTGTCATTACGTAGATGTATAAACTCAGACAAGTCCCTGATTTCCCTCTTGACCTCAGTTGCCTCAATTCTAAATTGAGGGGATTGTACTATACCAGTACTCTAAAACATTTCTAACTCAATGATTGAAATGCATCTCCACTTGGCTTTAAAAAAGAGATAAATCAGAAGATGTCAGTAACAGGAGAGATGCACAAAGATTGAAGAGAGAAAGCATCACATTAGGTTATCAGCATGTGTGAAAATACCAGAAGGCACTATGACCGGAATACAAGCTACCACCATTATCATCTCCAAAGGGATGCCCAGCTCCCTCCAGTAACTTCTAGATTCCATTTTACACGCAGCACTTAGAATCATCTGCATTAAATGTACTAGTATATCAGATCTTATCAAGACCTCTCTACCTATTGCACTTAGAATAAATCCCAATCCCAAATCCCCTTGGGTGGGCCCCAGCCTCTCTGACCTCATTTTGAACCACTCTCTCCCTTCCTGAGTTGTAGCCACGCCAATCTTGCTTTGGTCTTTCAAACACCCCAAGCTCATGCCGTCTACTTCTGGCAATTGTTACACTATCTGCTTGTCTATCAAATCTTCACACAGCTGGCTCCCTGTGTGACTGCGGTCTCAGCTCAAATGTCCATATTGTCATAGAGGCTTTCCCCCGTCACCTTATCTATATCAACCCCAGCATCCAGCATCACCCATCCTTTCTACTCCAACACCCTGATTTGATTTCTTTCTATTATTGACCTCTACCTGAATATACCTTATTTATTTCTTTATTATTTCTCTCCTGCAACTAAATATAAACTTCTTGGGAATAAAAGCATTAGATTTTGTATTCATACTTATGTCCTTATCATCTAAAACCAGTGGTTCTCAACCTTCTGGCCCTTTAAATACAGTTCCTCATGTTGTGACCCAACCATAAAATTATTTTCGTTGCTACTTCATAACTGTAATGTTGCTACTGTTATGAATCATATTGTAAACATCTGATATGCAGGATGGTCTTAGGCAACCCCTGTGAAAGGGTCATTCGACCACCAAAGGGGTCGCAACCCACAAGTTGAGAACCTCTGAAAAACAATGCTTGAAATGACAAATTCTTGTTCAATGGATGAATCAGAGAAGGGCCAGTTACTAGGGTAGTAGAACCTCCTTGGACATTTTAAATGACAGATTTGACTTTGAATTGAGCAGGAGTAACCTATTTACATTATGAATGAAATCCAAGAATATGGACCCTTGCTTCCAAATCTGCCAAGAGAACTGAGAGACTTCTTTAAAATGTAGTTAGAGCTTGTTTAATTCTTTCTCTGGCAAGAGCATGACCTCAGATGATCTTACTCAGGAAGACTGGCCACCACTGATGGCGAGTCAAAACTCATGTGCCCGAAGTTGGAAATGCATGAAAGGCTCCTCAAGGTTAAGACAAGTTTTTTTGGAAAATGCCAATATTTTCAGAGGATGAGGGCAAAGTTCTTTTGCCTGCAGCCACCCCAGGGACAGTCAAGGGTGGAAGCTCCTCACACGTGGAACCCCTTTACTCACACATCAGTGGAGGCCAATCTTCCCCAGTAAGATCACCTGAGGTCACAGTGGCCAGAGAAAGAATCAAACATCTCAAACTGCCTTTTAAAGAAGTGTCTCAACTGTCCCAGGCAGCTCTGGAAATAAATTCAGATTAGGTCTGGTTCCTTCCACAGCCCGAGGCCACTGTCTTATACCATAGGTAAAAATCAAAAGAGTTTTACAAAATTCACACTGCGGTACCTGGGCTTATATTTATCATCCCTACCCACTTGTGAGGCCAGAGACAACCAAAATTCACCCTAAGAACTTCCTGGCCCAACTGGTTTTCCTTAAAATAAAGCCTTTGGCAAATCTGTAGAGACCTAAAGAACATTAGTGATGCCTGACTTTAGTGGTTCAGTGGTTAAGTGTCGACCTATGAACCTGGAAGTCACGGTTCGATTCCAGTCAGGGCACATGCTCAGGTTGATCTACAGTGGGGGGTCATGCAGGAGGCAGCCAATCAATGACTCTCTCATCATTGATGTTTCTTTTCTTTTTTAATTTCTTTATTGATTAAGTTATTACATATGTTTCCTTATCCCCACATTACCTCCCATCCCCCCCCTCATGCCCTCACCCCCCTGTTGTCTGTGTCCATTGGTTAGGCCTATATGCTTGCATATAAGTCCTTTGGTTGATCTCTCCCCTTTACCCCCACACTCCCCTACCTGCCCTCTGAGATTTGATGGTCTGATCGATGCTTCTCTTTCTCTGGATCTGTTTTTGTTCATCAGTTTATGTTGTTCATTATATTCCATAAATGAGTGAGATCATGTGATATTTATCTTTCTCTGACTGGCTTATTTCTCTTAGCATAATGCTCTCCAGTTCCATCCATGCTGTTGCAAATGGTAAGAACTCCTTCTTTTTTACTGCAACGTAGTATTCCATTGTGTAGATGTACCAGTTTTTTAATCCACTCATCTACTGATGGGCACTTAGGCTGTTTCCAAATCTTAGCTATGGTCAATTGTGCTTCTATCTCCCTCTCCCTCTTCTTTCCTCTCTGAAATCAATATTTTAAAAAATTATATTTTTTTAAATGAACATTAGTGGCTACCTGGGACTGAAAGTGGGAAAGGAGATTAACCAAAAGACACCAGTGAATTTATTGGGGGTGGCGGACATGTTCTTCAACTGGGTTTTCATGATGGTTGAAAAAGTCAGTAAACTTACCCAAAATTATTAAATTGTATACTTAAAATGGGTGAATTTTATGCAATGTAAATTATATCTCAATAAAGTTTTGTTTCTTTTTTAAAATGAAGTCTTTTAATTTAATCAGCTGAGTTACCCTGGTTTTCAGTTTCAAGGGGACACCATTTCTACTCCTTGTAAAAATAATTTTTTCTCTTTTTGACAACTTAATCTGAGGATCTGGGGAAATCTCCACTTGCCATCATTGCCAGAGGTTCTCAGAAAAGGTAGTTTCACTCCAAAAATAGTGTCACTTCTTTTTTAATCCTTTTTGGCAAACAGAAAGTGGCTAGATGTAAAACCTTGGACACATATCTTATACTTGATGAAATACTAAAGGATGCAATTACTAAGTTATCTGAATTGTTGATAGAATAATCCAAACCATGTTAAAATGACACCAGTCTGGAACTAAAGACAGAAGTCTGTGTGTGGTGGAAGGGGTGGTCGGAATAGTGGGCTTCCATGCCCTTTTCAGCAACGCCCTGTACTGAAAACATCCCTGCTTCTCACCTTAACCCATCCTCACCTGCCTGGCATCTTGTCTATGTTGTTCCTATTCCATGTATTCCTGTTGATTCAGTTTTCATCCTACTTTTCACATTTTTAAAAGCTGTCCTCTCATCAAGGCACTAAATAAGTGAATAGCCATGAAACTGCTATCAGTGTAGCATACTTGCCCAAGGACACACCAATCTTTGATTCTGCAGCAGTCACAGTCATCGCCCTGGCTAATCAACTTTGCCAAATCTAAAGAAGGGCCCTCTTTTATTTGCTCTCTAGCCTATATTGTGACTGCCAGATGGGACAGGCAGAGCTAGGTATGGTGTCTTGTGTGACCTAAGCATTCTCAAATGAGAAATGGAGACATCAGTAACTACCTTTCCATATTGCTGACAGGTAGTGAGATAACACCATGGTGCTCTCAGAATGCAGGGGCTGAATTTTGGGTACATAATAACTTATAGTCAATATTTTTCCTGCCACCAAAATCTCTGGACTCTAGGATAGCACAAAGTTACTCCCATAACCCACTAGACAAGTCTTTAGTGTGTCAAAACGGCCAGGTCCTGCTTCCAAAATTATAAGCTGTCAAAATCAGTTTCTTACCAGTGGGAACTGACAAAGTGACAGAAATAAACTTTCTAGAATGATGGTTTAGAAAGGCATGCCCTTTCTATTGGCAGGAATGATCCTCTACCTTGTGATTTCTATTCTCAGATAATTTGCAGTAATCTGATCTGGAAAAACCATGGCAACACCCACGTGGTTTGATGTTTCCTCAAGATGCCCAGGAGAAGCATTCCAACTACTGCCGCATTTAGAAGCCTATTCCACACACCTGTTCATTTCACATCTTTACCCCTCGCCTGCTGGATGGTACCTCTCAGAGGAGTACCAGTCCTGCCCCCACAGTGGCCACTCCTTGAGCTCCTAAGTTATCCCAGCCCTAGGAGTGAGAGCCACTTTCTACAATTCCCAGTTTCTGGGCTATCTCTTTGACCACTTGATATTCTCTCAGTTTCCCGACATGTATATTAAATTCTCTCTGATTTAAATGCCTACTGTGGTTTCCATTTCCTGAATGGAGCCTGATTGACATATTATGTAATACATTTTAAAAAAATAATTATTTAATGTATAAGACAAAATAAGATATACCATCTGGTTCAAACTCATATTTGCCATAAGGCCTGTGTGGATTTGGAAAAGTTTCATAACCTCTAAGCCTCTGCCCAATCATATAAATAAAATATAATAGTAATATCTATTTCAGATGTTATTATTATTATTTTTGTAATAAACTTTTAATAAAGTAAAATAGCACATTTTGAAGCAACCACATAAAAACATTTTAACTCATAAGAATACTAAAATACTATAGACACAACAATAGAACACACAAAGAGCAAATAGTTATTAATAGCAGTATGAAAATAAATGTTATAACTTCAGATGAACATTCATTAACTTCTTATAGAAACCATAATGAAAAAAGAGCATAATCTGAATCATCATTAGTTAATCACTTTCATTTAGTCTTTCATTAAAGTATATGAACCTTTTGAAATACATGATTACACAAAGCATTATCTCATGATATATTAGTTTTAAAATAGTTTCTCTAACCAATACAAGTCACTGAGAATAAAATATCTGCCTTTATCAAAACTCCATATACTAACTTGTACTTTCCAGAATGCCAGAGTTCAAAAACATTATTCTAAATATTAAAACTCAAGGTTGTTATTTTAATAAACTTAATTATGCAAAACATCAAGTGCAAGAATATACTAACAAAACAGAAATATGAAGCAGATTGGTAATTACAGCAACTAGCTACAGATGGCATAGCAGTACAATGAATTTTTCAAGTGTGGTTTGATTTAAAAAAAGTCAATTGAAAACACTTTTCTACTGGTACAATCATAGAGTGCATTACTGTTGAAGACTTGGAAATTCATTTTCACAAATAATTTTTGAAAATAATGAATTTTGCTTGTCCTATAATGACAATGGCAAATACTATTTTTAAAAACTCCATTATAAGAATAAAAGTGCAGTATAAAGAAAAATATTTAGTCTTTAAATTCAATCTATTTGCCACAATAGAATGTAAAAGTAAAAATAGTCTTCCACATTGAAAAGCTGGGGCCATAAGAGAAAATGAAGAACTCCACATGTGAGGGGCAAAACACTGGACAAGATACTCACTACACATCTGAAGAGAAAACAAGGTCAATGAGGGAAGCACATAAATCAGAATGGCGAGTACAGATGGGACACCTCTGCTCCTCTAGGCTACAGTGGAAAGTATGGGAAGAAGAAACAATACCCCCCAATTCTAACCTTTGTGCTTCCTATGATTCCTTATCTTGAGGCATGGGGATAGAAGTGAGGGCTAGAGAATGCCTGCCAGTAATTCTGAAGGCTGCCTTGGCATTTGAGAAGCATCGTTTAATCCTTTAGTACTTTTTATCGGACAATAACTTGCCTCAAACCCAAGTCTATTTAATGTTTATAACTATCTCTAAAGTATTATAAATGAACCAAGGATCAATCTTCATGATTTGTAATAAAGTTTTCAACAACCTAAATACATTTCAATAAGGGATTGATTAAATGCTACAGAAAACTGTGTAATGAAAAGGTAGGCTGTTACTTTAAATCATGCTATTGGGTCTAACAGTTATTATTTTATTTTTAAACAATATTTTTATCAAATTGTTATGCACATTGTTTGAAATATCAAATAACAATAAAATACAATAAAGTATAAAAAGAAACCTGTTTTTTTCCCCTTTCTGCCTGATCCCCAGAGAAATTGTTTTTTATCTCTGTTGATAATTACCATTATATTTCCAAATACTATATTCACATTTCTATTTCTTAATTCATCAATGTTGGACATTACGTATCGCCTTCCAAGGAAGATAAGGACATAACTCACTACTCCTGAACAATTCCTATGCCAAGTTCAGGAAAAAAAGCTGGTTGCTTATCCAACACACCCTTGGTTTAAGACTGAGCCCTTCAGAGTGGTCCATTCTCCTTGACAGTGTTGTTTTAGGTGTGGGCATGGAACTAATCCTGGTCATGGAGACTTGGTGAGAAGGCTTCTGCGGAGTTACTAGAAAAGGTTTCCTAGGTCCTAACAAGGAGGCTTCAGCAGAGATGATGGCCCTTCTGTTTCCGGACCTTCTCATGACTGAATGCAATGCCTGGAACTTGGGCATATTCTTGCTCTCTGCCTGAGGTTGAGGACCAAGGAGGAGGAGCCCTGAACTGGTTTGGCTCAGTGGATAGAGCGTCGGCCTGCGGACTGAAGGGTGCCAGGTTCGATTTCGGTCAAGGGCATGTACGTTGGTTGCGGGCACATCCCCAGTAAGGGGGTGTGCAGGAGGCAGCTGATTGATGTTTCTCTCTCATAGATGTTTCTAACTCTCTATCCCTCTCCCTTTCTCTCTGTAAAAAATAAATTAAACATATTTTTAAAAAGGAGAGGAGGAGTAAACATCGAAGGAGGAGTGGAGCCGAGCCCTGAAAGCACTGTGGCAGCAGCTTCGGATGTCAGACTTCTTATGTGAGATGGCAAAGTTAAATTTTGGTGAAGCCGAATTGAACTGGCATTTCCCATTACAGTTGAACATATCTTAACTAATATCCCTGTTATTCTCTCCAGCATCCGATATAATTTTATGACATTTTTTTGTTAAGATAATGATTCAATGTCTGTGTTTAGTATCTACAGATGTTTGTTCAGTGATAAAAATTAGTACACATTTGCTTTTCTACGCAATATTTCAAGTCCTCAAAATTTAAAATCTACTTCATTTTTCATATTTTTAGTTTATGTATATGCCTATACCATATGAGACTTTTAAGGCAATATTTCACATGGCAGAACATGTCTAGGATGACCACTTCTGAGAATAAAAGTAGGATTTGTCAAAGATTATTCCAGAAACATAGATACTGAAAGGAATTCTAGGGACAAAATAGGCAGGTTTAATGAGTCTTAGGAATAAAGAGGGTCCATGGGGGAGGAATGCATAGGTGAGGGCTTGGAGCCACCAGAAGGCATACATTCACAGAGAATAGAAAGGTGCCACAGGATAAGGGGAGAGGGAGACATACATTCACAGAGATAGAGAAAAGTCACAGAGAATGGGGAAAAAGCAAACATGCTTTCACAGAGGATAGAGAAATGTGGACAGATGCTGGAAAGAGGGAAACATGTTCACAGGAGATAGAGAAATGTTGAAAGATAAGGGGGAGAGAAAGGGGGAAGGCACCATATGGGTTTTGGACTCTGAAGCTGATATTCTGCAAAAGAGTGACCAATTAGAAAAGCACAGGGTCATAAAATGGGGAAGAGGTCCAATTAGAAGAGAGCATGGAGAGACAAAGAACTACAGCCTTTATAAACTTTAGAAAAAGGAGCTTGGGAGCGCCTCCCTACCTGGTCGTCTGTATTTGCTTCCAATAAATGTCCACCCTTTTACTAACAAGTCCTAAAGCACTTTGATATTCTGAGTGTCTTTTTTTAAGAACCCTAATCTTATGTCATGGGTTCAATATTTTCTCCTATTTCTTTTTATATTGTTTTAAAATATTTTTCCAGGATTGCCTGTACTTCCTGAAGTTCCTTTGGTAGATTTGTGGTTATTTTGCTTCTCCAATTTATGGCGTTCATGTTGGAGGTTTCCCTAAAATATATGGTGACCCTCATATTATACATGGAACACTTAGAAGTTGATTGGAAGCTTGTCAACTGGTGATTTTACTTATGGTGATTAGGTGGTGGCTTTTTCTAGGGAAGTCTGGGTTCCCCAACTATTGCTATTTCTAGGTCTTTCCTCTGAGATTATTCAGCTTCTCTAAAGAAAAATCCTCTATGTCCTGCCTGATGTGTTCCGGGAACAGGGTAGCAAATGAGGGCTGGTGGTCTCCATTTATTCCTTTCTTTTACACTTTCTTTTTGCAAAAAATTTACCCTTATATTAGATAATTTTTGCAAAAATTTACCCTTATATTAGATAATTTTTGCAAAAATTTACCCTTATATTAGATAATTTTTATAAACTCACATTAAGGAAGAAAAATAAATATAATGAGTTAATGAACAAATTAATTTTAGAATATTTTTGAGGTCCCACAACATGTAAAGCATTATGGTTGATGCTCTCTGAAGTTCAAAAGTTATTAGGATTAAATATTTGCTCCAAAATAGTTGACAACTTACTGAAGAGAGTCACTGGCATAATAAACTCAAACAAGATCTGTTTCACGTTTTTACAACAAGGTAAGTCTGGAAATGGAGGCAGACTCTAACCAGGGCTGAGAGATAAAATAAAGTGGTATAAGAGTGCAGCCAACATTTCTCACCAAAGAAACCTGGACAGGTTTTGAAAATGAGCTAGACTTTAGACGATGCGAAGAGTTCAGTAGGACCAAATCAGATAGAGAAAGAAAGGAAGGAAGAGTTTTCAAAGAAAAATGTACCTTAAATTTTAGGGTAAAAATGTAGGCTGTTTTCTCTGAGCAACTGAACATCCTTAGTACTTTTTGTCCACTTAATTAATCCTTCCTGTAAAGCCACCAGGTAACATGCTGCATACTTTTTATATATACGTTACCAACCTGTTGTTTTAGAGATGAGTCTGGTCACAAAGTGTGAGATAGATGGGAAGAGAGAGAAAAACCAGAGGGCAAACCCAAAAGAGTTAAACCGCTATTGCCTTCCATTAAAAAACTTAAGCAAAAAAGCAATAAAAAATGACATGAAGTTCTAAGTATTACAAACTCCCACAATACAGTGGAAGTTTGTGGGAAATGTCTGTTTAAACACAGAGTAGGAAAGGATTTCTTAAATAAGATACCAAATGTACTAACTATAAATTAGTGATGTTTATCTACATTAAAATTAAGACTCCTGTTTTTAAAAACACTACAAAGAAATGAAAATAAAGACATAAAAGAAAAATAACTTGCATTACATATAACCAACAGAGGGCTCATCCCAGGAACATACAAGGAATCCCTACAAATCAATAAGAAATGAAGAGAAAACAAAATAGATAAATGGGCAAAAAGACATCAATAGGGTATTTAACAGAAAGAAAATCCAAATGGCTAATAAACATGAGAAAATCCTCAACTTTACCACTAATCACAAAAATGCAAATAAAAACTACAAATACATGTCTTTGAATATATATATGCTCACATAAAATAAACAAAAAATTAAGCTAATATTACATATCATTAGGATATGAATAATATAGATACCCATATAATGCTAAAACAAGTATAAACTGGTTTAACCAATTTGAAAAAGAGCTTGTCATTAATAGCAAATTAAATATATACACATCCAGTGAATCAACTCCAACAAACATATTCCACTGAAAGTCATGCACATCTGTATCATGATATAGTACCAAAATGTTCAGAGCAGTACTATTTGCAAAAGTAAAAATGGAAACAATCCAAATGTCCATTAGTAATAGAATGAAAAAATAAATTGTATAATATTTGTTCAATAGAATGCTGTGCAGCAATAAAACATACACCAACATGGCACTGTGCGGATGAATCTCAGAGAAAACAAGAGGAGTAAAAATAGAAAATCACAGAAGATCCTTATAGAGTACTAGAGGCCCAGTGCACAGAATTCGTGCACTGGTAGGGTCCCTAGCAGCTATTGGCTGCCGGCTGGGGCCTCCCTCCCTTCCCACAGCCAGCTCCACCCCCTGGTCCAACTCCCAGGCTAACTCCCGGTCGAGGGGACAATTTTCATACTACACTTTTATTATATAGGATAATTCCATTTACATAAAGTTCAAAACTAAGCTCAAGGCACATGGGGGACAAGGCAATATTCTATTTCTCGGACTAGGTTGTTGTATCATGGCTCACTGAACATTCTGATTGAGGAGTATGATAAGGACAAGGCACATGGGGGGACAAGGCGATATTCTATTTCTCGGACTAGGTTGTTGTATCATGGCTCACTGAACAATTATATTTTAAACCTGCGTTTATGTTTTTCTCTAAGAATATCTACCAAAAATAAAATAATGTTTAAATATTTCAAAATACATAAATTAGAGAAAAGACCAAGAGACGAATATCAAAAGCAGAGGAATGAAGGATGGGTTATTTCAATGACCCAGGAGAAATGACCTGAGGTCTTGAACAGTGGCAGAAGAGGGGGAGAAATGGGACTGATGTTTTCATAGTTGAGATAGAATTATTAAGATTTGCTGAATATTGGATACAACAACAAAGAGAAATAGAGGAAACAGTGATGTCTTCAAGATTGTATTCAGGTGAATGAGTGATAGGATAAATACACCATTTAACAGGGAGAGGCAATAGAGGAAAGTGAACAAGTTAGCACAAGCAAGGTGGGGAAGATGTTAGGAACAGCTGGGATATTTTGAGTTTAACATCCCTATGTGACAACCCTGTAGAGATACACAATAAGATGAAAATACTGGTGTAGAATATAATTCCATTGCAATCATTTATTTCAAATATCCAACCAACAATTTTTTTTTTAGTATCCCCCACCTTCAAGGTATCATGCTGAGCACTGTAGAGGCCACAATAAAGTATAAGTAGCATTCTCTTTCCCAGGAAGCTTACAATTTAGTTAAAGATACAGGACATTTATAAAGGGAATGGCAGTGAAATAAAAGGCAAGGCTAAAAGAGTTCCAAATATGATAAGTGATAGAGAGTTTATTAGAGGAGGAGAAAAGGTAGGTGGGTAGGTAGACAGGTAAGTAGGTAGGTAGGTAGGTAGATGGATGGATCCGTAGATAGATATACGGATAGGAAGGGGTGGAGAGAGAAAAAGATTCACAACTAGTGACTTGTGTCTTGAAACATGTGTAGGACTTAGAAAGAAGGAAAAAGTATTTCCAGACTCAGGGAAGGTGCTTAATAATATATTCAGAGGAAACAAAACAGACCAGCCTGGGTAAAATTAGAAGACCAGCAAAGACAACATGGAAATGGTTCAATGGAACTAGATTTTTTCTGTCAGATGAATAGGAGATAAGAAAACAAAAGATAAAGAACCATGCCACTATATCACTCAAAACAAAAAGATGTAAGACCTGAACTAAAATATAGCAGTAGAAATGCAACCAAAGGAACTGACTAAAAAATATACTGTTTAGAAAAATTCATATACATGTTATTTGGGGGAAGAGAGTAAAGCTAAAGCCAAATCTGACATTTCAGCTAGACAGAAAGATCCCTGAGACCACCATGAGAAAGAAGGAGCCAGGAGAGGAGATTTGGGAGGGGAACATGTGTATAATTTTAAGCACTGGGAGGATAATGAGACAGAAACTGATTAATCAAGTAAAAAAAAGCCCACTGTGGTCTTGGAAAACTAGAGCACATACTTGGGAAAAAAGTTTGGTCAGCATAATAATTAAGATTCATGCACAGAAAAGTGAGAGTTGAATCTAGAGAAGTGATAAAATCTCTAATGAATTTAGTACAGAAACATGTATTGAGCACCAACACATTATGTACCATAACAAGAATATAGATAAAGAATTATAGAGAGAAAATGCAAGGAATTCACAAGTTTAACAAGTGGGAAGAAAACAAACCATTAAAAAGTGACTATGATTAGCACCTTCCTCATTTCTCCCTCCTCTACTCTGGCAACCACAGGTGTAAGGTTTTAACTATGCAAGACAATAGTTAACAATATTGTGCCTATAGTTGACAATATTGTACTTACACTAAAAAATCATGAGTTAAGAATAAATCTCATGTTGTGTTCTTACCACAATATTTTTTTAAAACAAAGACATACAGTTGACCTTTATATAACATGAGGGTTAGATCAACAACTCCCTGAGCAGTCAAAAATCCAGGTATAACTTCTGACTACCAAAAACTTAGCTACACTGGTTGTTCCTTGGTTTCTGTGGGGGATTTGTTCCAGGACCCCTCTGGATACCAAAATGAATAGATGCTCACAACTACAATATAAAATAGCATAGATCAATGCATTCAGTTGGCCCTTCCTATCCAAAGAAAATCTCAACTATGGATTGAAAACAGTATGGTATTTATTGAAAAGCATTCATGTATAAGTGGATCTGCACCATGCAAACCCGTGTAGTTCAAGGGTCAATTGTATTGCAACATAAAAAAAATAAAAATCAGAAGCAAAAGGAAAACCAGATTATCTCAATTGGGCAGTAAAACATATGGTAGAAGACTAAAAGAGCCAACAAAACAGAGATGTCAAGGAAAAATGACAAAGATAAGGTCTTTGAAATGCCACTGACATATTTGCCAATGTTACCACCGATAAGGGTTTAATCTCCAACATTTACAGGGAACTCTTACAACTTAACAAAAGGAAGATAAACAACCCAATCAAAAAATGGGCAACAGACCTAAATAGATACTTTTTGAAAGAAGATAGAAGGAAGGCAAAGAGACATATGAAAACATGCTCAAAGTCATTAATTATCTGAGAGATGCAAATCAAAACGACAATGCGGTACCATCTCACACCTGTCAGAATGGCTATCATCAACAAATCAACAAACGACAAATGCTGGCAAGGATGCGGAGAAAAAGGAACCCTCGTGCACCGCTGGTGGAAATGCAGACTGGTGCAGCCACTGTGGAGAACAGTATGGAGTTTCCTCAAAAAACTAAAAATGGAACTCCCATTTGACCCAGTGATCCCACTTCTGGGAATATAACCCAAGAAACTAGAAACACCAATCAGAAAGGATATATGCACCCCTTTGTTCATAGCAGTACAATTCACCATAGCTAAGATCTGGAAACAGCCTAAGTGCCCATCAGCAGATGAGTGGATTAAAAACTGTGGTACATCTACACAATGGAATACTACACTGCAGTAAAAAAGAAGGAATTCTTACCATTTACAGCAGCATGGATGGAACTGGAGAGCATTATGCTAAGTGAAATAAGCCAGGCAGTGAAAGAAAAATACCACATGATCTCACTCATTTATGGATAATAAAGAACATTACAACCTGATGAACAAAAGGATAGATACAGAGGCAGAGAATCATCGAACAGACTGTCAAACTACAGGGGGAAGGCTGGGAAGTGTTGCCGGGGCTGGGGCGGGGGCGGTGGTAAGAGATCAACTGAAGGACTTGTATGCATGCATATAAGCATAACCAATGGACACAAGACACTGGAGGAGTGGGGTGAGGGCATGTGCCAATGGGTAGGGGAGGCCGGGGGAAGGTCAATGGGGGAAAAAAGGAGACATATGTACTACTATTTGTAATACTTTAAACAATAAAATAAAATTTTAAAAAAAGTTAATGGTGGACTCAGGAAAGCAGGTTGATTAATTAATGTGAAGTGGACAGAAGACACATTAGGAAGGGAGAGTTCAGCACTTGTGTCTTCTACCCAGAGCTCTTCCCTCGTGGCTGCTCCTTCATCTCCTTCAAGTCTTTGCCCAAATGTCATCTCACTGAGACCTTCCCTAATTCTCCTGTTTAAAACTATAACCACTTGCACTCCTTTTCCATCCCCATACTCTATTTTCATCACAGCACTTATCACCAAATGTTTCTCATTTACATTTGTTTACATTCTCTCATTCCACATAAATGGCGTGAGAGCAAGAATTTATGTTGTGGCCATAGCTCCAGTACCTAAAATAGTGTCCATGCAGAGGATGTCCTGAAAACCAAGTCAAAGAGACGCATCAAGAGGAAGTCCTATGAATTGTGTCACATGAGAGGTCAGATGACATGAGGACAGAGAACTGACAGGGGCAATTTCAAATGAGCTGTGTGAAAAAATATCTGATTGATGTGGGTAAAAGCATTAATGGGTAGTAAGGAAGTAAAGCTAGCAATATAACAGCCCTTCTAAGGAGGCTTGCTATATAGATAAATGGGATCATAGCTGGGGAGATGTGTTTGCTTTGGGACGGGAGATAATATAGAATATTTGTATAAAGATGAGAATGTTTGAGTAGAGAGGGGGAAAGTTGGTAATTCAAAATAAGAGAAATAGTGAGTAAAGCAATGCTCTTAAGAAGTCCAGAGGTGGCAATTCTGGTTCACATGGTTGGAAGTGGCCCTAGCCTGAAGGAGAAACAATTACCCCATTGGGAAAATCAGCCAGGCCTGGCATAGATGCAAGTTGACGGAAGACAAGGCAGCTCTCTTCTGATTCCTTTCTTAGTGAAGGAGAATTGAATGTGCTGAAGATTTAATCAAAGAAGACATGAAACCATTGTCTTGGGCATGAGGAAACTAATTTACTGAGGAGATGTGATAGAACCTCTAGATACTACCGAGTACCTATGGGAATTTTGTGGTATGATATTTTAAGTGAGGACATTCAGCAACAAAATTATGGATTCTTTCCCAGCTATGTTCAGTTGCAAGGGTACAGTTGTAGAGTGGATTAAGGGTTGAATTTAACCATTCTGATTAGCACTATTTTCTACCAAATGAGATAAATAGTAATAAAAATTATTGTAGCCCAAATAACAGTTCCTCATGTGGTCTGGTCTCACCATGTTAGCACATTAACACACACATATATAAAGTATATTAATAAAAAAAGGAATTGTTTATTTACACTTCTCAAAGAATACTAGTATTTGAGTAGATCCAATTCAAAACATAAAATGCCATTCCTTTTTCTGTTCACTAACTCCCTCACTCAGGAATACCCTTAAAACCTTTCACCACAATTTATTCACAACTCTGCCAATCAAAAGCTGTGACACAAGGCTGGAATGGGCTCTGCCCTTCCCTCTTAATTTCCCTTTTCTAGTGCCTTCACTTCCTTCCACTTCTCTTGAGCAAATCATTAATCTTTCCAACACAGAATGCCTGTCTTTTCTTCTCCTGTGCTTCTCTACTAATTACTCTGATCTGAACAGTAAATGAAAGGGTAGAGTGAAAGGGATGTTAGAGAGCATGCAGTGTCAACCACGCCAGTTAAAATCTTCCGGAAAGAGGAGGGATTTTTCCAAATGTCACACCTTCATCCTTGTTACATCATTTTCATTACATAATTCTGACCCCCCCCCCCCAAAAAAAAAAGCAAAGATCCATTGTCTCCATCTCTGGAATATAATATTCAGAAATAGTAATGAAATCTCTAATTGCCATTCTATTAGAACTTCTACTTTGCTCTTCTGTTGAAACCAATAACAAATGAACAACAACAAAACCTGGATTTCAAAATAAACTTTATGATAAAAATCGAAGAATTAGCTTTTATGTTCCTTCTTTCAAGCTCTATGTTCATTTTATAAACTGGCAAAAAAAAATCCCCACAAATGTGTTATTTTCTTAGGAAGAATAATAGATCACTTATCTTCCTTAAGTTCAATATCTCAGTGGAAATATGTATTATTTTCTGTGGTGCATTAACATCATTTCACTGTCAATTTTCCCTCAACTGCCTTGTGAGTGTTTCTAAAGTCTTGAAGCCCAGGCCAGCTCCTATGTCCTCCCTTTCTGCTATTTAGCCTCAGGGACTGTTTCCTTTGTTTTCAGGGGCTGACCTGACACATACCACTTTGGAAATGCTGCTTCCTCCTTTTCACTCAGTGCTGCCTGTGGAGCAGGGTGGAACCATCCCAACTCTGCTGCTTGCAAGGCAAGGTTGTCTACAAATGTTAGGATTTTTATTGCCATATAAAATATATACTGTGGAGAACCAGATAACACATGTTAATACTACAAATAGTTATCTGTTTCCTATTGCTGCTATAACATATGACCACAAACTTGGTGACTAAAAACAACACAAATTTATTATCTTATAATTCTCAAAGTCAGAATTCTTCAAAGGGTCTCACTAGACTAAGAACAAGGTGCCGGCCAGGTTCTGTTCCTTCTGGAGGCTCTAGAGAGGAATCCATGTCCTTGATTTTGAAGCTTCTAGAGGCTGCCTGTGTCCCTTGGCTCATGGCTGCCTTCCAGGGTCAAAGCCAGCAGGAGTAGCATCTAATCTTTCTCATGTAGCATCATTCTGACCATCACCCTTCTGCATCTCTCTGACTCATCAGACCCTGGTGATTACACTGGGCCCATCCAGAAAATACAGGATTCTCTCCCCATTCCCCATCTCAAGTTCAGCTGGTTAGCAACCTTAGTTTCATGAGTACCCTTAATTCCTCTTTGCTATGTAACATACCATATTGTGAGATTCTAGGGATTAGGACATGGGCATCTTTGGGGAAGAGGGTGCATTATTCTGCCCACCAGAGGTACTAACATTACAAAAACCTAGGAAATCTTTTTAGTGCTCAAATTAATTTTCTTTAGGTCCCAGTTCTTTGCTGATACAATAATTGAAAGTTGCATGAGACTTCTATGCCTTTCCATTGTTATGCAAGATGGCACTAACCATTTCACTGTGCAGACAGCCCACATGGACTCCCTCCTTCATGATCACCTGTCTTCCTTAAATGTAAAGGGAAGGAAGCAGTAAATCCATAACAATGAGTGCTTCCTTGCTTCAAGCTGGGCATGCTTATTTGAAGACTCCATAGTAATGGGCACCAAGTCCTGCCAGGAATGAGCCATTCTGAGCATTCCCTCTTAGCTTTACTATTTCCATTGAAGAATATATGCACAAATATCAATACGACCTAGAAGCTTTCCATCAAAGGCAAACATTTTAATTTTTACCTAAGAACTTACCAAAACTTTTCTGGTCTCACATTTTCTAAAATGCCATTTCCCTGCTTCCCCCTCCCCCACTCCCCCACAAGTCCACATTCCATCCCCCATTCTTCTGTTCATAGGACCATACGTGACAGTGGTAGCTCCAAAATTTCTCGTATAAAGAGATTCAAGATAGGAACCTTGTTTGGTGGGGAAGGCCTGGCATTAGAGGCCATGTGCCAAAGCTGCTGTTTGAAAAGCACTTTCAAGAAACAACACTGAAATTACTCACATCGAAGAATGGGGTGAAGCTGGAAAAACTCATGGAAAGGCTAAAGGCATTCCCCACCCAAAGCTGCCCTGTTGTTATCAGTAATGATGGAGAAATTATATAGAAGCTGCACATTTGGAAGAGACTTTTGAGACCATTCCAGTTGAAGCCCTAATCCTCACATGAATACCTGAGAGATGGCTCATCCATCCTGCAATGTCAAACAAACAATCCAGAACTCCCTCACTCAAAAAGGTTAGCATTTTAGCCCCGCTGGTGTGACTCAGTGGTTGAGTGTCAGTCTATGAACCAGGAGCTGACGGTTCGATTCCCTGTCAGGGCATATGCCCAGGTTTCAGGCTCAATCCCCAATGTGGGGAGTGCAAGAGGCAGCCAATGAAGGATTCTCTATCATCATTGATGTTTCTATCTCTCTCTTCTTCTCTGAAATTAAATATATATATATTAAAAGGTTAGCATTTTAGCTCTCAGTTCTGAAACTGGGTGATTTTCATTCTGAATCAAATATTCCTTCCCCCAGTCTGGTGTCCTGCTTCTTTACCTAAACTTAACAACTGATTCCTGCCACTGAAGTCCCTTCCAGAGTCTCTCTTCCTTGCCAACTCTCTATTCTAGTTGGGGATAAACGTCAGAATTATTTTAATCAAATAAACACAAAAACATTCCTAACTATCTCGGCAATATGTTCATGGAGGTAATTGGTAGGGGGACGAACTCCTCCCTCTATTGAGCCATGCATTTTATGTCTTGTCACCCAGATTTCAGACTAAAAGACATTTGGATTTGGAGAAACAATGGCTGTAAGTAACAAAGTTCAGACCACCTTGCTACAAAGTCAACAAGGAAACTCAAGATGATTCCTCTGACCAATTAATATGTGGTAATTGAAAAAGTTCATGAAGTGAGATTTTGACAACCAGGTAACTTTGAGAGAATGTGGGAAGCTGTAGGTTTCTACAAAAAACTGTGTTTAGGGGCAAAGGGAAGCAGTAAGTTTAGAGAATAAGAAGTACTGTAACAAGAAGAGTCCAGTTTCAATAACTCACTTTGACAAATGCTGCGAATTGGAATGTAAGGTTGCTGAGCTGTTCGAGAGGAGAGAGCCACAGCTTCCCTGACTCAATGTCCACCTCCCTGGGCAACCACAAGCAGAAGTCTGGGAAGAAAGCCGCACTCCCAAAGAAGCAGGAAATCATTAGGAAAGTCATCATGGCTGGAGCAAATGAGTAGAAACTGTCTCTGTCAAAGTAGCTTCTGCTCTAGGATGTGCTAATGATCCCTAGATGGTGTGGAATCTCTGAGGTTTCCTTGTAACTCTGCAGCCAATACCACTTAAGACCAATTCCACTTCTGACAGAACTTGCCAGAGGAACCCCATGCTGAGGCAATCCTACGGGGCAGGCACACTGACCCTCCTGTCCACCACCACCACCACCACCTCTCCCAGCATCACCCCCGTCTCTGAGGCTTACCTGTTGGAAACCCATCTGGAGGAGATCCAGCCACATTGGGACAGTGCTGCCCTTTAGACTGCTTGGTCCTGTAGTAACCTGAAACCTGCCTCCAAAAACGCATGCCCAGTTTTGCTCTCCAGTGCTACCCAGAATAAATTTGCTCATTCTCACACATACATATCATTCAAATAGTTAAAGAAGGTTCTGTTTACTCTGAGTCTTCATTCCTCCCAGGCAAATATCCCCAATTCTCTGAGAATAGCCACAGGTCCTCTCACCCTTGTTCTCTCCTTCCTCTGCCCCGCCCTTCTGTCAATGTCCCTCAGGCAAATGCGCCCAAATCCCCATTCTTCCAATGTGGCTTCATTATCACAGAATGAAAGGACTATTGCCTCCCAAATTCAGGGCAGTGCATCTGGATGAAAGCAGGCTACCTCTGAATCGATGCATCCAGATGAACCATTTTGGCCAGTACACCAGGTCCAGGTTGCTAAATTAGGTTGTGCTTGCAGATTGTGCTTGCAATCAACTAAGACCACTCAATATTTTCGCCAAGCTGCAGATAAACCACACACCTCCTTCATCCTGTGTTCATGCAGTCTGCAGTTTAGTTGAAGGACACAACTATAGATCTTACTTATAGAGCTCCTTAGAGTTCCTTGAGCTTTTATTTTTTTAAAAATTGAGTTTCCAGTATTTGCGTTTGGATAAATTTCAAAATATATTTATTCTCTCTTTATTCATTACTTCTACATTTTGACTTGTTTCTGCAAAGTAAATTAAGATGGAAATATTAATTTGTTTTACTATACATATAAAATGCTGTAATTAATATGAAAAATAGGCTTGAAAAATCTTACCATTGTGCACCATAATAAAAAATCAGAATTCAAATTTCATCTGGTTACACACAAAGAACTATTACAGTTATTGCAGACCTTTGCATATCCTGATTTAGATATGCAAGATACTAATAATCACTTTTAGCTTTGTATCTCATTAATAAATATCCCCATTGGTGGTTAGCTTCAATATGCTAAGGAAAAT
The DNA here is from genome assembly GCF_000147115.1 of Myotis lucifugus. Taxonomy (NCBI): domain Eukaryota; kingdom Metazoa; phylum Chordata; class Mammalia; order Chiroptera; family Vespertilionidae; genus Myotis; species Myotis lucifugus. The sequence goes on from NW_005871412.1 coordinate 729,062, forward strand.
ACCAGATTGTAACTACTAACAATCGTAAGGCACATTGTTAGCAACTAGTACTGGTTAGTAATGCAACTTTAATCCTCACAACTCAGGTACAGTCTTTCACACAAGAAGACCCCACGCTCTGGGGTATCACTGAGTTCAAATTTTTCAGACTTTACCCACAAAGTGATGCTATATGGTATCATCTGAACTACTGAAATGTACAAGACCACATTCATTCAAATGTAGAGTGCTTTAATCCAGACACAAAATACAAAACTCTGGAGGTTCTTTGCAACATAACAACAAAGAAAAATAAAATGCTTTAGTGAGACCAATAAAACTGTATTTGCCGGGACTCTGCTATAAGATTAAAAAAGGAAGCATTAATAATAATGAATGATAATAATGATCCTATATAATAAAGAGGCAATATGCAAATTGATCATAACTCCAACACAAAAATGGCCGTCCCCATGAGGTCAAAGATGGCCAGCAGGGGATGGTAGTTGTGGGCGATCAGGCCTGCAGGGGAGGGCAGTTAGGGGTGACCAGGCTGGCAAGGGAGGGCAGTTGGGGGTGACAAGGCCAGCAGGGGAGGACAGTTAGGGGCAATTGGGCTGGCAGAAGAGCAGTTAGGCGTCGATCAGGCTGGCAGGGGAGTGGTTAGGGGGTGATCAGGCTGACAGGCAGGCGAGCAGTTGGAAGCCAGCAGTCCTGGATTGTGAGAGGGATGTCCGACTGCCCGATTAGGCCTGGATCAGGCCTAATCGGGCAATCGGACATCCTTCAAGTGGTCCCAGACTGGAGAGGGTGCAGGCTGGGCTGAGGGACACACACATACACACACACGTGCACACACACACACACACCATGCACAAATTTCATGCACTGGGCCTCTAGTTAATATTAATGAACTAGTCAAGGCAAGAGATATAATAATAAATCATATTGGTCTATGTAACTAAAAAATCTCAGTAGCCACAGCAGGATTCTAGGCTCACAGAGTGCCATCAGGACCTGGTCTCTCTCCATCGCTCAGCTCTGCTCTCCTCCTTGCTGGCTGCACATGGACCACCCTACATCCTCTCAGACTTAATTCTTGATTGAAAATATATGTCCCTTTCTGGCAATACCAGCCCAAGACCCAGGCTAAATGAACTAACACAGAAAGTATAGCCATGAGTCAATTAATGACAGGGATATGTTCTGAGAAATGCATTGTTAGATGATGTCATCATTTTGTGAACATCATGGGGTGCTCTTACACAAAACTAGATGGTATAGCCTACTACATGCCTAGGCTTTACGGTATAGCCTGTTGCTCCCAGGCTATAAGCTCATACAGAATGTTACTATACTAAATACTGTAGGTCATTGTAACATTTGTGTTAACTAAACATATTTGAAAGTATTTGTGTATCTAAACGTATGTGAACATAGAAAAGGTACAGTAAAAGTGTGGTATAAAAGATTTTTTAAAAGGTACTCTTGTACAGGGCACTTTCCATGAATGGAGATGGCAGGACAAGTTACTCTGGGTGAGTCACTGAGTGAATGGGGAGTGACTGTGAAAACCTAAGACATGATGGCGAACCTTTTGAGCTCGGCGTGTCAGCATTTTGAAAAACCCTAACTTAACTCTGGTGCCGTGTCACATATATAAATTTTTTGATATTTGCAACCACAGTAAAACAAAGACTTATATTTTTGATTTTTATTTTATATATTTAAAAGCCATTTAACAAAGAAAAATCAACCAAAAAAATGAATTTGTGTGTCACCTCTGACACGCGTGTCATAGGTTCGCCATCACTGGCCTAAGACATCACTGCCCACTATTATAAACTTTACAAACACTGTACACTCGGCTATACTAAATTGATGAAACAATTTCTTCAGTAATAAATTAACCGTAGCTTACTGTAACATTTCTAACTTTATAAACTTTTTAATTTTACAAGGTAAAAAAGTTACAGTAAGTAGTGTGTTGAACTATGGACAGACATTACAACAGCTAAGATGTCACGAAGCAATAGGAGTTTTTCAGCTCCATTACAGTCTTATCAGACCACCACTGTATATGTGGACTGTTGTTGACCAAAATGTCGTTATGCAGCTCATGCCTATAAGTGACACTAATTGGCCAGGCCAATTAATGTGCTCTTGTCTGGAACCAGGGGGTAGCCCTTCCTGAACATAATCTGAGGAAGACAGAGGTCCTCTGAGCTACGGTTACCCAAGGAAGGGGCAATTGATATTAGATAGACACAAACCTCAAATGGCCACTCACTGCATAAGCCAAGTAAAATTCTCATGGTACACTAATCATAGAACACTTTGTAGATCAAAGAGAAAGATAGGTCAGCTAGGGGTCAGACCAATAGACAAACCTGTAATGTTTCCAGGCACAAACAGCCAAGCGCTCTCTCCCAGATTTGCAAAACATGCAACCACATTTTCCATTTCAGCCAGTGTTTAAGATCCATTCTCACTCAGGGCCAAGCTGGCATTGTATGTTGCTGAATAATTTATTTTGCTGACACTAAGTTAAAAACCGGTCATGTCTGCTTTGCCAAGTACCCTTGAGATCAAAGGTTTAGCTCAGGATTCATGTGGCTGGCTTTCTTACATATTTAAAGCATTTAGGGTAGATTTAATCTTATTCCATGCCTGACCTATTAAATAAATGTCTACTGCCTTAGAGGAAGAACCGTAATGTTTTCTCATGTTCAAGAAAACAAGTCGTTTCTATATTCCTCTTTCCTATTGCTTCCAGTGAATGAAATGCCCTCACTTTTGCCCTGCTTTTACGTTCACTTACTTTATATACAAAACGCTAAGAAATTTCAATACCAACTTAAAATCTGATATTAAAAAAAATACCTCACACCCTAGACCAAATTGATACCAACATTGCTTTAAAGGGAACAGCAACTGTAAAGGAACTGTGATGGCTGCTTCTGTGACTGGGCTTCCCAAGGTGGCATATCTGCTTCTCTGAGAGATTCCTATTTAAGGAACATGGGAAGCTATTATTAACACACAGGAAAATTACACAGAGTAGACTGTTAGTCATATCAAATCCAATTCCCTTCTGGAGTGAGGCTAATTCAGCCAGGTTACTTTCTACATTACATTACAACAACTTGATATTATAACTGGAACAAACTCAGGTAATGATCTGGGCAAACAATAGTTCTCCAAACCCCCATCCATACATTAGCTCCCTCGAGGTGACCCAATTTATGCATTCCAGCTCTCTGAAAATTACCTTAAATTGCACACAATTCTATTCTCAGATCTTTTCAAACAAGGGCAGAGTTCTCCCATGCTGAGGCTGCCAGGTTCTCCAGTGGGTGGTCCTCATTTCTGCACCATTAGTGTGACTGGTCTGCCCCTCGCCCTCTATTATAGGTTCTAGGTTCCCTCCGGTATGTTATTCCAAATATGTGGTATTAAAGGATAACAAAAACTAAGAAAGCAAGATGACAATCTATTGGTAAAAAGCAAAACAGTTAAACTCTAGAACCTATGGAAAGACACAGAGAAATTACTACAAACAACCATATGGAAACGATCAATAAAAAACAAGATATCTGGAAACTGTAGGGTAAAGCTTGAGAACCCACAAATGCATCCCTTCACGGTCTGTCAGAAGAGGCCAGAGGGACAACGTGAGACAAAGAAAAGGAAGCTCTTATGTGATGTCTTAAAAGCAAGGCAGAGTCTGTAACTGGTCAATATGTCAAATGAAGAGGGAAATCACCAGGAGATGAGCTGACCAAGAAAGATTTGCAAAATACTTTTACCCTTTTTTGCACCTGGCTACCCTTTGATGGATTTCTTCTTATGTCAGTTTAACAGCCATCTCCTCGGGGAGCTTCCGAACTCCCAGACCAGACCAGCCCCCTCCCATCAAACATCTACAACAGCCTGTTTTCCTCTTTGAAAGCACATCTCACAATGGAGACTGCATAATGAATAACAATGATTTTAAATATCTGATAACGATACTACAAACTCAGTGACTGCAGCGGTCACACCCGGTCCCAGCACCTAGCAGTGTCAATAAATGATCCATTAAGTACTTCTTTGAGTGAATGACTGAATGGACCATCTAACTCTCTCATCCCTAGAATGTGACTCTAAAATAAAATCTGAAAGCCTATCACTATTTAGATGACTCAGTGAGGCTGTGTTTCTGACACATTTGTCATTAAGTAAATCTCATATCTCTTAAATTCCAACTCTTGAACTGTGGGCAATGTTGATATCTCTCATTAGCTCAGAGAGAAATGAGCATAGACAACAAGATAATGTCCATGAAATTATCAGGAGAGAATAAAAACCCTATTTAAGGATTAGGAATTATTGGTGCTTTAGGAATATATGCTTATTTATACACTTGTGCTTACATGTGTTTTAGAGTTGATGACATTCATGTGTGAGCAAAGTGATGTTTGGTCAATGCACAAAGATGGTGGAGTGGCTCTGGGTCTGCCCCTCACCCTCCATTATAGGTTCTCCATTTCTCTTTCCACTATGCTGCTCCACTTAAAGCTGACCCATGGGAACCCTTATTAATGACAACTAGGGTCACCAAAGGAGGAACGCACGAGGCCACAGTGGTAAGGGATTACACATTTATTAGGTCATCTGGATCCCAGATGGGCTGAGCCCCCAAATGGCGCCAGCACCCAGGGGCTGGGAGTCAGTTTTTAAAGGACTCTTGGCAGGTTTGTTTCTGGGTAAAGAATTCTCTGTGCAGGTCTGGATCCTGGGAAGGACTGCAGGGGAGAGATTATGGTTTTAGCAAGTGGAATGTGGTCTAAGCAAAAGGGAATGTCTGTTCTGAAGTGACCTAAAGGTCAGTTCCCAGGGGAGGGGTATCAATTCAATTATTTGATCAACCCTAACAATGACTTTCATACATTTCTACATGAGGGGCATAACCTATACTTATAAAAGGGTAATATGCTAATTAGACTGGATAAACCGGAAGTCTTCTGGATGTCCTTCCGGACAAAGCCGCAGCAGCTTCCAGGGCCAGGGGCCAGTGGCACAGGAGGGGCGACAGCATGGGAGAGGTGGCGGGGTGGGCCTGTCCAGCACTGCGGCCCCTTTTGCAGAGGTGGCATGGGAGAGGCAGCAGCGCAGGCCTATCCAGTGCCACAGCCCCTTTTGCAGAGGCAGCAGGAGAGGGGGCTGTGTGGTCCCAGACCCAGTGCTGCCCCTTCCACAGAGGCAGCCACAGAGGCAGCCACAGAGGCAGTGGCGCGAGCCTGGTACCAGTGCCATGCCTCTGTAGAGGCTGGACTGGGTGCCACCTGCTGTGCCTCAACTTCCCACAGCCCCTCCCCCAGTGGAGGGGGGCAGCACTAAGAAGCAAGGGCCAAGGGCCAGCAGCCACAGTGGCCGGCAGTGGCAGCAGCAGCAGGGTGATGGGGGTGGCGCCTTCCCCTGATCAGCCTGGTCACTTCACGCACAGGGAGGCCAGACTGCAGCTTAGGCCCGCTCCCCAGGAGGAGCGGGCCTAAGCCATCGTAGGACATCCCCTGAGGGCTCCCAGACTGTGAGAGGGGGCAGGCCAGGCTGAGGGATCCCCCGGCCCCCCATGCATGAATTTTCATGCTCCGGGCCTCTAGTAATGAAATAATCCTAGAAATAATCCTAGAAATTTTTCTCTTTTGAAGCACATTTCACATCGAGACTCTATAATGAATAGCATATGATTTTTAAATACCTGATGACGACATTAAAACTCAGTGACTGCAGGGATCACACCCAGGTCCCCAGCACCTAGCAGTGTCAATAAATGAAGGTAGCCCACTCTCTACATGTACAAGTAAAGCTTAAGTATAAGAAAATACAATTCCTTTTTCTTCTCTGTTTGAGTCACTTACTACTTGAGTAGTAAACATTATATCCTAATGTGAAAAGAAGTTCCTGAGGCTCAAAATAGTTGTGCTTTAAAATAGCTTAATGGCGCCTTTGAAACCAATAATTGGATTAAGCAGCAGTGTCTTTGAAGGAGTTAGCTAGCTTTGAAGCCCAATAAGAAGTTTGTCTCTCCCACAAAATTAATCTAAGTGAAATTTTATCTCTACAAAGGGGCCTTCAGCTGTCCATTCCTTTCTTCTCAAAGTGTAAGTTAAAAACTGTAAGTGAAAGATCTCAAAAATGTTTATCTTACTGTTTTTTTCTCTATAAACTTTTCCTTTATTTTCCTAATATTCTGCCACTTTGGATCAGTAACAAATCAAGTATTTTTCCATGTTACTAACAAAATATTACATACTTATTTACTAACGTTGGTCTTCAATTATTCTTCCTGAGAAATGTATAACTTTAACCAAATAGCATGTGATTTATCTACAGTTATTTGGCTATAAGTTATAAATTACCATGAATGTTTGCTTTGGAAGAATCCATATGAAATGGTAATTCTAAGTGATTTATGAATTTTTTATCCCCACTAATAGGAAATCTCACACATACACAAGGGAGAAGGTAGCCCACTCTCTTAATGTTCTACAAGGTCATTCCTAGAGACTCAAACTTTATAGTCTGTTCAAGGTCAAAGGTGAAATGGAGTCAAGGTTTTCATATTTGATTCTAGAGAACATGATCAAGACAAAAAATAATACCTCTTTGTTAGCCATACTCAACATAAAATACATGAGAAATTTTAGGTTCTCTGGGAACCCCTTTACAAGTGCTGGTAAATCATATATTTTACATAGTAATTCACAAAGAGTAAAAATATTAAAATGGATTTGGGTCTCTTGGGAGATTTACTGTCTTACTCAGATGAAAAAAAATTCTCCAAAGATTAGACCTCTGCCTCTGAACAAGCCTATACTTAAATCATCTCAGTGATTTCTAGGAAGGGAATTTCAATAACTTACACTAACAAGAAAACAATATTCACATGCAAGAAAGTATTCTGCACAGACTATGTCTCTCAGTGAATTTATAATTTCATGGAAACTGAGAAAGGGAAGCTACAGTGCATGAATCATATTCAAGAGCAGGAAAAGTCTCATTAAAACAATTACCTAGATAAAAAACAATCTAATATCCAAGTTATTTCCATATCATGACTCAGTGAAATATGTTTAGTTCATGTGATTTCAATGAGTTCATTATAAGTACTATTTTTTTTTTACTGGTACATCTTTATTTTAAACACATTGGATATAAAAAATAATCTTGATGAGTTAACCACACTCTTGGAAGAGAAAAGCTGATTTATAATTGAGGTTGGAATTTTAACAGTTCATTTTTCTGATCACCACAGAGCGATGATAATGTTGGTGACTATTCTATTTGAAATATCTGAATTCTAAACCATTCAAAACAATCAAACCATCCTCCCTTATAAAACACCATTCTGTAACTCTGGTAGTCTCAGCCAAAGATGAAGGAAGGAAAATAGAGAGGAAATTGGAATAAGAAAATTTAGTAACTACTGTCTCCTTCCAGATTCATTCTATCTAGTTTATTCACTATAAAATCCGCTACACATTTGATGTTTTCTCCCCAGACGTGTTGGCTAGGAATAGAATTTACACATACAATGAATTCTAACAGTATGTCTTTACCAAAATAATAGATGTTTATTAGAGTTCACTATATTAGAATTAAACTTCTATTTTTACTTAAATATATTTCCAGAGTACATTAATCAACAAATGACTTAAATTGAATGTGTATGCTAGTGTGTGTGTGTGTGTGTGTGTGTGTGTGTGTGTGTGACAATAATAAGGAAATGAGGAGTGGGGGCGGGAAAGAAACTATTCTGTGGTGTCTCTCTCTACCTTAAGTTACTTAATGAGTCTATCGTCTAAAGGCCAACTCTCAAGTGCATGCTTCATCCCCACTGGTTCTCATCCCCACTGAGACTGATTCTCAATAGCAAGACTGCTGCACATTACATACCCATGACTTACTTATTTCATAACTGGAAGTTTGTGCCTTTTGACTGCCTTCACCCATTTTGCCCAAGTTTTTTGTCACTAAAATTGAGTGGCTAAACTTGCATAAATTAAAATCACATGTGATGCCACTCCACTGTGTTCCTATAATGCAGTGATGGCAAACCTATGACACGCGTGTCAGAGGTGACACACGAATTCATTTTTTTTGGTTGATTTTTCTTTGTTAAATGGGCATTTAAGTATATAAAATAAATATCAGAAATATAAGTCTTTGTTTTACTATGGTTGCAAATATCAAAAAATTTCTATATGTGACACGGCACCAGAGTTAAGTTAGGGTTTTTCAAAATGCTGACACGCCGAGCTCAAAAAGTTTACCATCACTGCTATTATGCATTGGAAGATTTGTTCCTTCTTCTCTACCCTTTCAAATTGTGTCTAATTAGTGCAACAATTCTGTAGCACTAGGTATTTGTGCATGTGTAAATGAGAGACTACAATAAGGACTTATGATATTTAAATATTAGAAATAATGTGAATCATATGTATGTATTTTTTTAAAATTATCAAAACTGAATGATAGCTATGCCAGCAGACTCAGTTAATTGTAAGTTATACCTATATTATTGCCACATAGTAACTAAAACAAGGTTTGTCAGGAGTAGTCTTAAAATCTTCAAGTTTTCTACTATGCTAGATTGAAACTTTCTCTCACATAAGATTTGAACCATATGTTGCCTATATGTTTATTTGGTGTGAGATTTAAGTGAAAAAATATGTCTACAGCTTTTAGCACTCTGAGTGACAAACAGTTTAATTTCCAGTGTGTGTGTACATCATATGCAAATGCTGCTGTCCCTTAGTAAACTATCCTAATTTCATTCCACTGGAAGTAATGTTTTTCTTACCTAGATTTTCATGATGTTTTCTCTCAACTTTTAAAGACACATATATGACATATACATAAAAATATATCTACTTACATTACACATGATTATTTCTTAAAACATCCTATCTAATAAAAGACCAAAAGGGTAATTTACCGTACCTTCGCTACACGTCCCATTGGCTAATCAGGGCGATATGCAAATTAACCGCCAACCAAGATGGTGGCTGGCAGCCACGCAGCTGAAGCGAGCAGGAGGCTTGCTTGCTCCAGTGATGGAGGAAGCCAAGGTTTCCCGCCTGCCGCGGCCGGCTCTGAGCTCCAAAAGCAACAACGTTTCAATTATAGAAGCTAAACAAACCCCAGATACCTGCTTTCAGCAGGCCGTGGCCTCAGAGCTGGAGCCGGCTCTCAGCTCCAGTGACGGCAACAAAGTTTCAATTATAGAATGTAAATAAATCCCAGAATAAAAAAAAAAGAAATAAAGGAGAGGCTGGGAGCTTCAGTCGCTGGCCAGCCTGAAAACGGCCCTCAGCTCCTCACCTAGGCTGGCCAGGCACCCAAGTGGGACCCCCACCCTGATCCGGGACACCCTTCAGGGCAAACCAGCCGGCCCCCACCCGTGCACCAGGGCTCTATCCTATATAGTAAAAGGGTAATATGCAAATTGACCCTAACAGCAGAAAGACTGGGAATGACTGGTCACTATGACACACACTGACCACCAGGAGGCAGACACTCAATGCAGGAGCTGCCCTCTGGTGGTCAGTGGGCTCCCACATGGGGGAGCTCTGCTCAGCCACAAGCCAGGCTGATGGCTGCCAGCACAGCGGTGGTGGTGGGAGCCTTTTCTGCCTCCTCAGCAGTGCTAAGGATGTCTGACTGCAGCTTAGGTCTGCTCCCCGCTGGCAAGTGGACATTCCCCGAGGGCTGCCGGGCTGCCAGAGGGCTGTCTGATTGCCAGCTTAGGCCCAATCCCCCGGGGAGCAGGCCTAAGCCAGCATGTGGACATCCCCCGAGGGGTCCCAGACTGTGAGAGGGCACAGGCCGGGCCGAGGGACCCCCCCCATGAGTGCACAAATTTTTGTGCACCGGGCCTCTAGTATTTTTATATATGAGAATATATATGCATATTATCTATATATATATATATATATATATATATATATATATATATATATGAGTAGATAGGACTTATGAGCTGAGAAAAGACTTAGTTTATAAGGAAATGGAAGATATTCATATCAACTCAGCTGATAGTGTCGCCATTCACAGCAGAAGATAGGACTGTCAGGTGAAGGGTGGAGGTGACAGAACCCGTCTGGACAGACCAGTGTGATGAGCCTGCAGAATATCCCATGCGAACCAGCAGACACCTGCTGTGCACACTGGCACATAGCAGGAATGAGTAATATATATATATATATATATATATATATATATATATATATATATATATATATATATTAATAAAATCATAATATGCTAATTATACCAGACATACTTCCAGACAACCTTCTGGATGAAGCCGGGGCTGCAAGGGAAGACCAGGTCTCAGGTGCCAGAGGGAAGCCGGTGCCAGCAGCCGGGGGAAGGAAGGCCTACTCTTGCATGAATTTCATGCATCAGGCCTCTAGTATGTATGTGTGTGTGTGTGTGTGTGTGTGTGTGTGTGTGTATAAACTAATAACCTATTTCATTGAAATCCCAGCAAGAAAAACATAATTTCAACTGGGTGAAACTAGACAAGGTTCCTAAGAGCCTAAGAGAGAACAGCACTTGTATCATGGAATAAAGTGGGGGAAGTCCTGGCATTCTGAAGTGTGGCCTTGGGAGGAGGACTCTGGAGGAGGCAGCAGTTACTTGAGCAAAGAGAAGGAGGTTAGGCTTGTGATTCCATTCAGTCAACCATGTGAAGTCAAGATTGTCTGGGGGGGTTGGGCGGGGGGTTGAGATTAGAATAGAAGAATAGTACTGTGGATTGTATCTAGATTGTGAGTGCCTTGCCTGCAAGGCTAAAGAATCTAGATTTTTCTAGAGACAATGGGGAGGTTTGCAAGCAGGAGGGGCATGGCATGTGCCACTTGCATCGCTAAGATAGTCATCTATGATATATTGGGCAGTAATAATGGATTTCTTCATGTATTCAGTGCACAAATGTTTCCTCTCTCTCTGTTTTATGACCCACACTATGAGTCATTTAAAAAAAGCAAACAAAAAACCTCTTATGGAGTTAGAAGGAGTAGAGAGGACTTGTGAGCTGAGAAAAGACTTAGTTTATAAGGAAGATATTCATATCAACTCAGCTGATAGCGTCGCCATTCACAGCAGAAGATAGGACTGTCAGGTGAAGGGTGGAGGTGACAGAGCCCGTCTGGACACACCAGTGTGATGAGCCTGCAGAATATCCCATGCGAACCAGCAGACACCTGCTGTGCACACTGGCACAAGCAGGAATGAGTAAAATTGAGGTGTTAAGTTTCCAAGACAGAACAAAATAACAGAGAAAATGTTTCAATTATTAAATGAAGAGCCAAAATCATATAAAAAGTGATCTTTAGAAATCCCACATGATCTATAAAAATTAATAGTTCAGTCTGATGCGTACTTCTATGCATTTTAGAATTAATGACTGGCCCTGGTTGGGGCTCAGTTGGTTAGAGCATCGTCCCGATAAGCCAAGGTTTCAGGTTCCATCCCAGTCATGGCACATACAAGAATCAACCAATGAATGCATAAATAAGTGGACCAACAAATCAGTGTCTATCTGTGTGTGTGTGTGTCTCCCCCTTACTCTATCTCTAAAATCAATCTATAATAATAAAAGCGGAATATGCTAATTAGACCGGACAGCCAAACGACAATCAATCTATAATAATAAAAGCGGAATATGCTAATTAGACCGGACAGCCAAACGACCTTCCGGATGAAGCCGCCATGGCGGGGGCCAAGGCAGAGGCGATTAGGGGCGATCAGGCAGGCAGGTGAGTGGTTAAGGGTGATCAGGCAAGCATGTGAGTGGTTAGGGGCGATCAGGCAGGCAGGCGAGCGGTTAGGAGCCAATGATCCTGGATTGCGAGAGGGATGTCCAACCCCCAGTTTAGGCCTGATCCCGCAGGGATCCCTGCAGGATCAAGCGTAAACCAGCAGTCAGACATCCCCTGAGGGGTCCCAGATTGCGAGAGGGTGCAGGCTGGGCTGAAGGACCCGTCTCCCCCTGTGCACGAATTTCATGCACTGGGCCTCTAGTCAATACATAAAAAAGAATGACCTAAATAGGATATCCCCTTTTGTTCCCTCATTAATGTGAGCTTCTGCTCAGGAAAATGACAGATAAATGAGAGAGATAAATCAAAACAATCTGCAAGTTGGATAATCTTTCATGAGGGTGAGCATTAGTACAAATCTTTAGATTTAAATTGTCTCTCCTTCAGGAAATCATGTCTATAACAAAGTAAATTAAATGGAAACTTAATCCCTGACTGGCATTTGATGTATTTTTCTTTCTTAAACAGGTAGCATTGTTACAACAGCCAATATATGGAAACCACCTAACTGTCCATCAATGGATGAATGGCTAAAGATGTAGTATAGACACACACACACACACACACACACACACACACACACACACACACACAATGAGATACTTCTAATGCTAAGCCATAAAAAAGGCAATCTTGCCATTTGAGACACCACTGATGAAACTTGAAGGTATTATATTAAATGAAATAAATCAAACAGAGAAAGACAAATACCCTCTGATTTCACTTATATGGGAATATAAAAAACAAAACAAAGAACAAACAAAACAAGCCAAAGGCATAAATACAGAGAACAAATTGGTGGTTACAAGAGGGGTTTGGGGGATGGGCAAATTGGGTGCAGGTGGCCAATTGCATGGTGATTGATAGAAACTATAGACTTAATGTAGTGATCAATTTGTACTGTATACAAGTATCAAAGTATTACATTGTAGTGATCAATTTGTACTGTATATAAGTATCAAATTATTACATTGTTCACCTGAAACTAATATAATATTATATACTAATTTTACCTCAATAAAAAGGTAGCATTGTTTATGAAAACATTCCAACAAATTTAGGAAATCATTTGAAATCTGATTCCTTCCCTTTGTGCTTAAGAATTTTTTTAAAAGAGGTGAAAGGTAGATTTAAGATATCTCAGATTACATACTAGGAGAAGAAAAGTAATCGCAAGAATTCTTCAAATATCTCAATTAGCCAAATATTTCCCAACTGCCTATCATCCTGTCAGTGCCATCTCTCACCTCTCCATTCTTGCCTTTCACCGTGGTACTAGCTGAACACGCAGCAATAAGTAGGAAGCGACAAAGCCTTAAAGACATTTCCTTGGTAGAAGAAAGACTTTCTCTTAGTTGCATGCAATCATGAATATTAAGATTGCATAAAAATAAGCTATTTGAGGGTGAGTTTTGCAGACCCTATTTATTATACAGAAGGGAGGGTGTCCTGACTAGGATGATAGTTAGACACATAAATATATGCTGCCCTTTCTCAAAAAAAAAAAAAAGCTCTGCTCACCATGGGGAAATTTAGGATCAGAGAGCAGCAGCAGGGGCAGGAGTAGGTACTAAATGATCCAAATTCCCTTGCCTAGGATCCCTTGCAATTGACGCTGCACATTCACCAGGTGGCTGAACACAGTTCAGTGAACAGTTTGTGTCTGTGAAAAAAAATGAAGACAGGGAACTGTCCAGAAGTGAGGTGGTGAGATGCAAATACAACACAATGGTAAGAGTTATAATATGTCCACAATGCTTCAGAAAGGAAAAGACCATTGCCATTGGTCAGAGAGAAAGGAAGGCTTCATGGAGAAGATAGTGGTGAGCTGAGGCTCAGGGAATAGCTGGCGACTAGGAATGTGTACACCACATTCACATTAAAGGGAAAGATGCAACTTAGCAGGAATTATATTAGACAATCACAGGGCATCAGATTGTAAAGGCCAGCAGGCCATGTGAAAGTGAATGGGACTATTTACTCCAGGTAATGGAGGGAAAAAGTTAAAAATGCCAATATATTAGCATCTGTGTCTGGGGGAAATCAATCCCATATCTTCTACTCTAGAATTGATTTGAAAAGGTTATATCAAGAGAGTGAAGAACAATTTGGAGGCTGCTGCTAGGGTGGTGGCAATAAGAATGCAAAGGTAATTTGAAGAAATTCTCAGCATAACATGGTGACTAATTGCACTTGGGAGACAAATGGAACTGAGCTAATAAGGCAGCTTCAGGAATGCAGGTCCAGGTAACCAGATAATGATGCAGCCAATGAAAGGGATGGGAAATTCATTTCTAATGCAACCTGCTTGAAAAGAAGACACTTGGAAAAGATGCCATGGAATCGTGGTTATTTTTCTTTAATATATTTTTATTAATTTCAGAGAGGAAGGGAGAGGGAGAGAGAGATAGAAACATCAGTGATGAGAGAAAATCATTGATTGGCTGCCTCCTGCACGCCCCCAACTGGGGATCGAGCCCGCAACCCGGGCATGTGCCCTTGACCATAATTGAACCCGGGACCCTTCAGTCCACAGGGCGACATTCTATCCACTGAGCCAAACCAGCTAGAGCTGGAATCATGTTTTGCATGGCCAGGTGAGCTAATGGCCAACATGAACTCAATGGCAAAGGAGTTATGTAAAATCCTTCCCCTTGCCATCGTCAAGTCACATGGATTTATCTAAATTTCTATAGCAGTGGGGACTGTATTAGTTTCCTTTTCCCCAACATTAATTCTCTAGTGATGAAAGTCTGCATGAGAACAATATTCTATTTTGGCAGTCACCTCTATTTGCCACACAAAGTCAGATTGGCTTATTCATCAAATTACCCTATTACACACATGGATACAATAGGGGCCTCATCAATTCGGGTCCTCGTCTTATTTTTTTTTCAAAAGCTCTGTCCACACATTGCAGCACCATATAAAAATCTTCCCAGTTGTGTACCACAGCAGGAAAAAAGGGAAAATGTGTTTCAACAGTCTCATCTCTGCAACAACAAAAGCAGAGGACATTATATTGTATTTACTTTGACTCCAAACCAGAGGGGAAAAACATTTATTTCAGATCCTACATACCACAAATGCCTGAATAAAAATATGTATATATTTATATAGAATACATTTTAAAATATTTTATTTGAGGAAACATGGGAATGAATCAATAGTAAGATTTTAGTTTTAAATGAAGAAAAAAGAAACAATAAAAATAAAACATCTGCCTTGCCTTTCCCCATTGCAGGATAAACTAAATCATGCCCTTTATCTTCCTTTGGCTCCTCAGTCTCCGGGTTCTGCATCTTTCTCTTCCCTCACCCTCCTGGTTAGCATTCTCCTTCAACCCCGACTCCTCTCAGTATTTCACACTCTGCTGTTTGCAAGGATAGGACTTCATTCTCTCTAGTATGATTTTTCCAGGTGTGGTCTACGGCCCTGGCCCTCCCACATCAGCACTCCCTTCAGGGTAGGCCAAATGCATATTCTCAAACTCAGCCCGGGTCAAAGTGTGTTGGACTTCTCACCCCTTCTTGCCCTCACACTCTTCTGAGGACTTCTTTCACCTCTGAAAGCACTCTTTCATTTTTTTCATTACTTTAATCCAGCCTTTATAAATCCAGAAAGAAGCAGAGTATGTCTTGGTACAAACCCTACCCATGTGGGAAGCACCTTCCTAAGGTTGCATGCTCAACTATGCAAGTATTTTACTTACTCAATCACAGAATCAAGCAACAACTCTACTCAACTATTTCTTTAATAATTAAACGTGAGAGCTCTTCAACTGCAAGTGAGGCCACAGCTTTTTCTGGACAAGAGGTACCTCTCATACATCCAAGCAGCAGAACACTTTCATTATAAGAAAGTGAAGATGACCTAGAGACAAATTTGGGCAACTGTGTCACGCTAACGAATGAGTAAGGATGATAGTTGATGTTAATTTCTGCTTTGAAGTAAAAAAATCAACAAATGCTTACTGAATATCAGCTCTTAATTTGAGAAAATAAATGCCAACATCAGAACATTTAAATAAGATTTCAGTTTAAAATAGCAGGAGGTTTGACATAAGACTATATAAAATCTGCCTATCCAAGGTCAGAGAAGACATAATGAATGAATCCTGAGACATCAGCAAAGGTTTCAAAGGAGTTGAGATGTCAACGGGGATTAATTGGGTCTGTATGGGTAGAACAGGCAGCAGACAGGGTTAGTAAGGTGGGTGGAGGTAGTAATGGGGGGAAAAGGCACAGAGGGCAAAGCAAAACCATGTACTAGAGAACTTGAGTAAACTAGAGTGACTGGAGTAGAAATGCTAATGAGAGGAAATGCCAGGGAAAGGCTTAAAAATAAAGAAAGGGTTATAAAGTAGATTAGTGGTTGCCTATGTCTGGGGTGAGGGGGGTAGAGAGTGACTGCTAATATACATAGAACATTTTCTGGGGTGACAAAAACTGTAAAATTAGAATATGGTTGCACAAAGTCAATATACTAAAAACCATTGAACTGAATATTTTAAATGGGTTTGTATTATGGGTTGTGAATTCCATCTCACTAATGCTGTTTAAAAAAAGGGATGGTAATGCAAATCAAAACTGCAGTGAGACACCACCTCACACTTCACACCTCACTTGTTATCAAGATAAGTGATAAGTGTTGGAGAGATTATGGAGAAAAAAGAAGCCCCATTCACTACTGGTAGGAATGTAAACTGGTACAGCCACTCTGGAAAACTAAGAATAGAGTTACTATATAACCAGCTCTCCCTCTCCTGGGTATCTACCAGAAAAATTTGACGACATTTTTTTCATAAAGATATATGTACCCTGTGTTTATTGCAGCATTATTCACAGTGGCCAAGACATGGAAA
Organism: Myotis lucifugus; assembly: GCF_000147115.1. Classification (NCBI taxonomy): domain Eukaryota; kingdom Metazoa; phylum Chordata; class Mammalia; order Chiroptera; family Vespertilionidae; genus Myotis; species Myotis lucifugus. Next base: position 745,778 of record NW_005871412.1, read on the forward strand.
CAACTGAACAGATGATTAGATAAAGAAAAATGTGCTACATACATACAATGGAATACTACTCAGCCATCAGAAAAGAGGAAATACTGCCACTTGCAACAGCATGGGTAGATCTTGAGAATAGCATGCTCAGCACAATAAGCCAGACAGAAAAAAATCAAGAACCATATGATTTCACTCATATGTGGAATATAACACAGAAAGCATCAAATGAACAAACAAGACAAACAAAAAAATCCATAAACACAGACAACAATAGTATAGTTACTAAAGGGAAAGATGGGGAGGTAGTAAAGGCTAAATGCACTCACATATATATTGTGACAGAAGGAGATTTGACTTCGGGTGGTGAACACACAATGCAATATACAGATGATGTGTTATAGAATTTTATACTTAAAACCTATGTAATTTTATTAATCAATGTCACCCTAATAAATTTAATTTTAAAAAAGCAAAATAGGGGATATATCTGAATCACTTCTTAAAAGTCTTCAAATATTTTTAAGACTGAATATGAAACTCTGCCTTGTGATCCATGAGCCCATTCTAATGATCATATTCTGCATAAATACTGCAGTTTTATCTTGGAAAACTCTAAATACTTTTACATTCATCCTAATTTTAAAAGTTTTTTTGAGTGCCCTTGAAATCATGAGTTATAAATTAGTATTTTGCTCTCTATTCACTAGCTAAAATTGTGATGTGATTTAGGAATAAAAATCTAAGTACAAATTGAGCTTTTTTTTACACAATGAACTGGTAGAAATTTTGGGATAGGCTAAAATGATTAAAATTTAACATGCACCCAGAGGAAAAGGGACTTATATGCTAAAGTACTAAAATGACTTAGCTATGCCTAATTTCTTTTTGCTATACTACATTAATTTTCTAAAGTTAATGCTGCCTAATAATCTCTTCTTAGTGAAAATTAATTTCCCCCAGTGCATATACAACTGCTGTCTATCGTATCCACAGAACATGTTGAGATTTCTACATCTTGCCAGATAAATAACAACTCTGTGGGTCTCCAAATTCATTTGGCAATAATTTGTTTATGCAATGATAAAGCAGTGGAGTCATTTGTGTTTAAGTGTAAAACAATGGAGGATATAAATTTATTTTTACTGTAAATGAGAGAATGTTCCACTGTTCTGCACAATCCATTAACTACTCTACCTAAACAAAGTCTCTATAATGTTGTGTTTCTCATTTTATGAATTTTTATAGCTAATGTGTTTTCAGCCAGGAATAACATGGTGACTAGAAGAGAGTTCAATAAGAATATGTGGCAATGCAATAAATGTAGAAGAATTTCTCAGCGACTAGAAAATAATTATTGATCACCAATTTTTGGAAAACTTTAAAACTGATTTTTACTACAAGAAGTTCTTGGAAAAAAACAAAGAGGAATTATATAAAAGGTTTCAAAACTAATAAGATATGAGTTTTCTTATTTATATGCTAATTTTTAGATTTAATAGGCCCTAATTTAATTAGACTAATGTCTTTTGTGTGAACATGGCTTGCAGATAAAGGCTATCTCACAAATTATCTGAATTTCTGAATTGATGTCTCTCCAAAGAGGGAGAATTAATACATTTTTAGCTTGGGAACCTCAGTTAATAGCCCAACCTAAGTAACTATGCATTTGGAAGATCCATGTAGTTTCATACCTGCTTACTTACTTGCCCCTTTATGTCATTTGAAGAGATTAGCAATTGCTTAAATTTTCAATTAGGTTCACTACCAATTAGATTAATGCAATTCTGAATTAGAATATGAAAAGATAGTAGAAGCTCCATTTCTGTGATAATGACTAAGGATAGGACAGCAGGGAGCAGTGAGAAAGAGAAAGAGAGAGAAAGAGATTGATTATAGAAATGAGAGTAATATAATTCAAATCTATCAATGATATAAAATCTAGCTGGAGTCTCTTAATCAATCAATAATCTTCTATGACAACCACTAAGTAGTAACCATGATAGATAGGAGCTTATCTTTTATTTTCTGAACATAACCTACTTGAGAATGTATTGAAAATATAACAAGATAGTAAAATGTTAGACAAAAAGAAAATGGATAATCTAGAAATTGAATAATTACTCCCCTGGGAATAAAGTATGAAATTAAGATACTCCCTAACCAGATTTACAAATACCACAATTTTCTTATTTAACCATTCTCAATGCAGCCAATGCTTTAAATAGGAGATAGAGATAGATAGAGATAGATAGATAGAGATAGAGATAGAGATAGAGATAGAGATAGAGATAGAGATAGAGATAGAGACAGAGATAGAGACAGAGATATAGATATATATATCCTCCATGCTTCTCTGGGATATTACCACCCTCTGGTGGCCAGTCGGGGGAACTTGCTTCCTTACCACCTTATTTCTCCCCCAACTGTAAAAATGCACATTTTATTTTTCACTGTTTCCATATCTTCCTTTTTCACTCAAGTAATTTCACCTCAAGAAGTCAATTTTCAGATATTCATATATCTAAGGATTCATTTTTTCAGTTATTATATTTCTTCCAACTTTTAGTAAATTTCTTTAGGAAAATAATTTTCTGTGTCTCTCCTTACCCTTCTTCCTATCTCACTCTTTGAACTCTATAATGAGTTAAATATGAATCAATGGGTTTAGGGTTCAGGTTCAGGTAAATCATCACTAAAAAGTGTATTATTTTTGGTAACAGGAATTTAGAAAATCATACCAAAGGGCCATAAATGGGATATAATTATATTTTTAAAAATCACAAATCAGAACCAGTACTATCTACATTATTAGATGTAATTTTAAAAATGTTACATTCAGTAAATCTACATTAAATGTGATTGAAAATATATTAGAACTACTACTGTCTCCATTAAATAATTTGAAAAGTGACTAAAATATCATTTGAAATCTCTATAACTGTTTCCCCACTTATTGAAACCTTTTAACTAAATATGCCTACATACTATATGTGCTATATATTAAAAGCCAGTTCTAGTTTAATTTTCCTGAGTTTCGTTTTTGGCAACAATGCATTCTATTCTTTTGTTATTAACATAGAATATTTTATGAACTATAATATTGATGATATAGATTTTTTTTTTTGGTTGGGTTTGACTAAACACTTTTTGTGATACTTCCTCTAGAGAGAAAAGCTTTCCATGTTTTGCACACCCTATGACTGTAGAGAAGAGAATGTTACCTTCCTACAGCATAGAGCAGAGCTACGTGGCTGTTTGCTGAGAATACACCCTCACAGCATAACTTAGCATTTAGTCTGAACATGACCCTCCCCCATTGTGATGAAAGGCAGTCTCATAAGAACAGAAGGGCAATGGTTTGGAACCAGACAAACTTAGGTGTCAATTCTCAATGTACCATGTAAGTAGCTATTTAACCTTGACCAAATTGCTAGGTTCTCTGAGTGATGATTTCCTCATCTACAAAATGTGGCTAGTAAGGCTATATTCTAGGGCTGTACTAACTCATGCATGTATGTATGCATAAGACAAATACATATACCCATGCGTGCACACACACACACTTCCCTCCAACCCCCTAGTCATTGTTCTTATCACTACTTTTCTCTGTACGCTGGCCTTCCTCTCTCAGACTTGCTGTGCCATGAAGCTGTAACAACAGCGGAAGGCAGAACAAGTGGTATATCTTAATAGTTTCATGGGAATATAGGACTTTTCCTAACTAGAACCATCAGAAAAGAATTCTGGGAAAACACTTTCATTGGCCCATATTGAGTTAAATGCTCATGGCTAGTCCTCTACCCTGAGGACTGTAGCACTAGAGTGAACCAGCTTGAGCAGGACTTAGGGACACCAGGTCTCAGCCAATAGAAGCTGGGTGGGCACCCTGGGGAGACAGATACTGACCTATGTATACACCAGGTTGGCATCTTGAATTCCTCATTTTCTAGAATAAATAGACTCTTACATTTTTAAGTCATTCGTCATTATTCACTCCTCAAAAGAATCTATCTGACTGGATGACTACAGTAGCTTTCTTGCTGGATACCACTTCCAGATTCATCTACCCCCCAATTCCTTTCACATTACTTCCAGGCTCAAGAAAAAACAGTGATTTTGCATGGCCCGTCAAAAAAAAATCCTATGTCAGTTAGCCATAAAGCCATTTCAGTGCCTGGCCCTCCCTTATACAGCCTTCCTTATCTGCTACTGTTCCTTAATATGAACCATTCTTCTCCAGTACTTAACATTTCCTGTCATATCACAGCCATTATCCCCCAGGCCTCTGATTATGCTAATCTCATTAAGTAAACTGGTCCACTTTTGCATTTCCAAATCCAATCAACCTTTGCAACTTAATGTTCCATTTTTTTATTTTTTTAATATGCAACTCATACTGATTCTGTCCTTCCTTGAATTCTTACAATCCAAGATAATAATAATAATAATCCAAGATAAATATTAATAATTTATTATTTCCTAATTGATTTGCCATCTCTCCATTTAGGTGATAAGTGCTTTGGGAGCACAGACACATCTTTGAAATACTGTCCTCTAAGGTATCTTCCTTAGAGACAAGTTCCTCACAGTGCTGGGCCTCATGGGCTCTGAGCAACAAATACCTGAGTGTCATGCCCTCTGCAGACAGAGTACTTCAATGCTCTAAAGCGTTAACCCTCAGAGGGAAGGTAGGGGAGGGTGGGGGTAAGGGAGAGAGATCAACCAAAGGACTTGTATGGCTGCATATAAGCCTAACCAATAGACACAGACAACAGGGGGGTGAGGGCATGAGTGGGGGGTGTGTTGCTATAGGGGGGTAAGGACACATATGTAATACCTTAATCAATAAAGAAATTTTAAAAAAAAGAGTTAACCCTGCGATAAAAATAAACAGAACTGTTCTGTGATTAAACTCATCTATCTCATTTCTCTGTAGCTGTCATGAAAATGTTGTTTCGAACTCAACATTTAAGTCCAGTTCTGCTACTGGATAAAGGTCACCCTCAGGTGGTCATGTGGCAGAAGGGGAGTCAGAGACGGGAAATGTACACATGTTTACCATCTTTTCATGGCCAGAGACTCTCCACAGGGGAGACCCGGTGCTCTTGTTCATAAATAGGTCAGCAGTCTGCCTCTGTGGACACCAGCAATCATCTTCTAAAAACATTTGAAAACCTTAACTCCTGAATCCTAAGTAGCTAATTCATCCTTACATCAAGCTGAGGAGAAAAATACCATTTCTTCATGTCTCAACTGATGGGTGGTTGCTATTTTCAGGAGTGATAAAAACTGCCCAACTTAATGGCTTCTTAAAGTGCCACTTCTTTTTTCTTTTTGACTTATAAATTCACAGAACCTAAAGCCTACTAAAAATTAGATGAAGAAAACTGACATTCTGAAGCAAATAGATCAGACCAATGACTGTAGAAAAACAAGATGTACATACTTTAGTACTATTGATCTATTTATGTGGAAAGCTCCAGAAATGGGAATTCATAGTGGGAAGGGATAAGGAAAGTGAACAAGTGCTGATTTAGAGTGATAAGTGTTTCAAAACTAAATTGAATAAACTAAAGCAACCATCTGTTTTATAAACTTAAATGAAAAATTGTTAGTAAATCTTCTGATGGGACACTATTTTTTTGGCAGAGAACCAATTTATAAGAAACAGAACAAATGGGCAATCCAGCATAGTTCATAAAGGATAACTACGTTTCCCAGTTATCCATCTGGGTCCTTTTCATTTCAGTGCTTTAATTAAAACTCAATGGTATTATCAATCTGTTACATTTTTCATGGTGATGGTTATTACATTTACAGTACAGCAGGACTACAAATTAAAGTGAGGCAATGATAAATCTCAGCTCCAAATTTCATTTCTGTTTCTCCAGTAACTAATACTCTGGTAATATTTTTTAGCTCACTCATGTTTATAGAACAATTTCCATGATTTTTTATGATTAAAATAAAGGAGGAAAAAGAGAAGCATGATTTTTTCACAGCTTTTTTTTTTCTTTTTGCATGCATTATATTTTATGACTCTTCTATCAACCCACTCTGTAGATATATGTGAGTTGGGCTCCTAAAATCTTTAATAAATTTGTTCTTATGGCTTTCTTTTTTTAAAATATTTGTTTTTTTGAATAATATTTTTATATTAGACTCCTTTGAATTTAAATAAGAAGCATATCATTCAATTATGAATTTCAGAGATATAATTTATGTGTAAAATATGGTTAATTTATGTAAAAATCATTAAGAAAAATAAATGATTACCTCTTTGTTTTAAGGATATCTCTTCAAATCCAGAGCAATAAATATGTATTCTTTGGAGTATACCAGGAATATAGTCACATAATTTTGTCAACGTATGATTATAAATTGGTTTAAGCTAAACAAACATGGAATGCAGTGGGTTACACTAAAAAACAAATGCCATACAAATGCTTTCAAAATATTAAAAACTATATAGCGATAAGCAAAGATGTAAAAAAAAATTAGATTGAGGCTGACATTCAGAATAAAAATTTTAAAATGTACAAAATACACCTCTCCCTCTCCCATCTTCCTCTCTACCAACCCCCAGACCTGGAGAGGATGCACATAAGAATAAATATAATCCAATGTGTCCTCACAGACAATCAAAAGGGCTTTTACTACCCCTTAGGAAGAAGAAACTATTGTTTTGAAATAACTCATGTCAAATATTAATTTGAAAAATCTCCACTCTTGTCAACATTCCTACACAACTAAGCAATGGTTGTTCTCTCTCAATGTCTTCCATCAGTCAATCCTGACCACCTACAGTCTACTTGTTTGGACCAAGGTAGACTTCATTCCCTGAATTAGGCTCAAGGCAACCTTCCTCAGAATGAAACACCCATTCCCCATAAATGCTAGGTAAATGCTCTGCCCTTTGTCACACTTAAGCCCTTTGTTACTCACACAGGTGATCAACTGTTCAGTACCAAACACGGGCTCCATCCCTGAAGCTAATTATTTCATAAGGATCCCAGGACATTATTTAAATGTTAAAAGATGTATATTCTAGTGAAATGGCAATAGAAGAAATTTCTCTTGCTAGTGTTCTAGGAGTCAATTTGCCTGAAACTCAACCCAGGCTTAACAATGGAGACACAGCTCCCCTGGAAGTTGGCATACCTGGGTGCCCAACTGGGCTACTCCTGTTCTAACCAAGCGTGTATGTGTGTGAGGTGAGCGATCAGGAAAGAGCTCACAGCAGGTCATGTTTTACTTATTCTGAAAAGATTAAAACTAGTTAAATATGTAGAGTTAAGAAAGTAAAAAATTGAGAGGGAGAGGAAAGGAGAAAGGGAGTAGGGAGAGGTAAAGAGGGGGAGGGGCAGAGCTATGAAGGAAGAGAAATAGACTTCAAGGAAAGACAAGTAATTCCATAATGCTCAAAACTGTGTGCAATGAAAGACAGAATATAAAGCTGAGGCAGAAGATACATCATAAGGATTTTTGTTGGTATATAACGAAATTCAGATTTATCCTAAAACTGGTAGAGAATTAGTAAAGGACTTTTGCAGGGAAGTGTTAGAAGCAGGTTTGCATTTTATAAAGATAAGTTCGAACTAATTCAAAAGGTGGAGACAAGGAGACCTCTTACGAACAATAGAATAGCAATGCGTTTGCAAAGCAAGGATAAATAATAGGATCATTTAAGACAAGAAAGGGGAAGGGACTTAGGCAGTGGTGGGGTAGAAAGAATAATTATCTATTAATACAGCCAGCATGGCTGAGAAGATCGCACAGAAATTCACAGTGGGATGGACAGAAGAGGTTCTCAGAGGTGCTGGTGAGCACCAGTTTGGACCAGTTGAGTTTGAGGGAGACCTGCACGCGATAAGCATGTGAGGATTTCACACAAAAAAGTTGGAAATGTATTGCCCTAACTCATTTGGCTCAGTGGATAGAGTGTCAGCCTGAGGTCTTAAGGGTCCCTGGTATGATTCCAGTCAAGGGCACATGCCAAGGTTGTGGGCTCGATCCCCATAGGGGTGTGCAGGAGGCAGCTGATCAATGATTCTCTCTCATCATTAATGTTTCTATCTCTCTCTCCCTCTCCTTTCTTCTCTGAAATTAATAAAAATATTTTTAAAAATTGGAAATGTGTGTGTTATCTGCCATGTATGTGTTCTGAATCCCACATGAATATTTAAAATGTAGGTGTGGCCGTAGCTGGTTTGGCTCAGTGGATAGAGCGTCGGCCTGCAGACTGGAAGGTCCCAGGTTCGATTCTGGTCAAGGGCATGTACCTTGGTTGTGGGCACACCCCCGGTGGGAGGTGTGTAGGAGGCAGCTGATCGATTTTTCTCTCTCATTGATGTTTCTAACTCTCTGTCTCTCTCCCTTCCTCTCTGTAAAAAAAAAAAAAATCAATAAAATATATTTTAAAAATAAAATAAAATAAAATGTAGGTGTGCTTCTGATCGCAAGAACTCAAGTAGTGAGCACAGGAATAAGAGAGTTGAAGGTAGATCCCTGAGGAATGAAGACACGAAAAGGCAAGTGAAGGAAATGAACTTACCAAGAAAGAAGAAATGAATAACCAGACATGTAGACAATGAGAGAAAGGTTTTCAAGAGAGGAAACAATTTCTATGAAGAAAATATTCCAAGTGTGTGAAAAGCACCAGGGATTTCAAGAAAGGTGAAGACCAACATGCTCGTTTAATAATTTTTTGTTTGTTTTTATTAATACTCACCCGAGGATATTTTTTCCGTTGATTTTTAAAGAGCGTGGAAGGGAGGGAGGGAGAGAGAGAGTGGAGAGAGAGAAACATCAATGTGAGAGAGACACATTGATTGGCTCTTTAACACACCCCAGCTGGGGCTGGGGATCGACCCTGCAACCCAGGCACGTGCCCTTGACAGGGAATAAAACCCATGCATGACCCTTCCATGCACAGGCCAATGCTCTAACCATGAGCAACCAGCCAGGGCTGATAATCTTTACAATTACAACTTTATAAGGAAGATATTATTCTTTTTGTTATGCTTATCTTAAATGAAGAGAGTAAAGGCTCTAAAGGTTTATATAACTTTTGCAACATCACAAGTGAGCATTGGAGCAGAATTTTGAATTCACACTACTGTAGTACCACATTTTCAAGCTTGCTCTTTCTACAATGACCTTTCAAAATTAGACTGTAGGAATTCCAGTTATAAATAGAAGAAAGTGAAGGTTGAAGGGAAAAGCATTTTTAAAAAATATATAAACATAAAGAGGAAGGACAGAGAGAATGAGAGAGACAGGAAAACAGAGAGACAGAGACAATATAAGAAGTGGTCAGGTCATTTATTGGAGCAAGTGAATAAAGAGATTATCAAATGGAGATTCCAGGGGAAGGGATGTGACCAAAATAGTAGGAGGGAGCCACCTGTCTCAGATATGGGAAAAGAAGGGAGTGCTATGTACACAAGCAAATGCAGCAGCAAGGAATTTGTGAAAGTGGAGAGATATTTTGTCTGATCTTTTTATTGTAGGTTTTTGTTTGTTTTTCAGCTAAAGGTGATAAAAAATCTATTTGCAGAGAGGAAGAAGAGTGAAAGTATTAGAAAAACTTACAATATTCTGCCTAGCATTTCTAAATTATTTTACACTCTTAATATTCCTCTCCTTTATGAACAATAGCATAAAATACATGTGCTCTATGTTTAGGAGAAAGGGAAAATCAAGAAAATGGTTCACTACTTTTTTTTTAAATGTGGAAAGAGTAAGGAGATTGAAGCAGTAAAAAAGGAAAAGTCCTTGACAAAAGGGCTTTCCTGGATAATTTAAATAAACATTAAGAAAGCAATTAACACCAGTCCTTTTCTAATTCTTCCAAAGAATTGAAGAGGTGAGAACATTCCCAAACTCATTCTATGAGGCCAGTATTGCTCTAATACCAAACCAGACAAAGGCACAATAAGAAAAGAAAACAACAGATCAATAACCTTAATGAATATTGATGCAAAATCCTCAACAAATTACTAGCAAGCCTAATTGAGCAGCACATTACCAAGTGGGATTCACATGTGAAATGCATAGATAGTTCAACAACAACAACAAAATTAATCAATGTAATACACCATATTTGCAAAATAAAGCACAAAAACCACATAATCATCTCAAATAATGCGGGGAAAAGTACTTGACAATTTCAACATTCTTTCATGATAAAAACACCCAACAAACTTGTAATATAAGGAAATTATCTCAACAAAATGAAATCTGTATATGAAAAACCTACAGCTAACAACATACTCAATGGCAAAACAATGAGGACATATTTTCCTCTAAGACCAGGAACAAGGCACGGTTACCCATTCTCACCACTATTATTCAACACAGTTCTGGAAGTGCTAGACAGAGCAAGTAGATAAAAAAAATAATAATAATAAGTAGAAAGCATCCAAACTGGAAAATAAGTATCTCTGTTTACTGATAATATGATCTTATATATCAATAACTCAAGATTCCATAAGTAAAAAAGAAAAACTGTTACAATTAATAAACAATTTCAACTATAGAGTATCAAAAAAGATAAAATACTAGTAATACTCTGAAACAATGAGGTGAAATACTTGTATACTGAAAACTATAAAACATTACTCAAAAAAAACACAGATGGTACAAAGGGAAAGATATTCCATACTCATGGATTGGTAGACTTACTGTTGTTAAAATGCTCATAGTACTGAAAGCAATCTACAGATTCAATGCACTCCTATTGTTACAGAATTTACCTGGCGATCGAAAAATACACAGGAGTACTCGGAGATTCAGGATAAACCCATTTATTTTCAGATGTTTCACATGTACTAGTACAGTGACTCAGGAGAGCCTGTTTCCAAATCCTGAGCCCCCGAATATGGAGGAAGCTTTCCCTTTATACCCTTTGGTTTCTTTGTCCCCCAATGTATTTATATGTTCCCCATCACTATCAAAATCCTAAAAACATTTTTTGCAGTAATATAAACCCACCCTAAAATCCATATGGAATTGCAAGGGACCCAAATAGATAAAACAATCTTGAAAAAGAATAACAAATTTGGAGCCCTTATAATTCCTGATTTCAAAACATAATACAAAATAACTGCTATAAAGACATATATAGACCACTGGAACAGAATAGAGACTGCAGAAATAAACATGTAGATATAGCCAAATGATTTTCCGCAAGCATGCCAAGTCACACACTGGGGAGGGGACAGTGTCTTCAACAAACAGTGTTGGGAAAACTGGAGTATCCATATGCGAAACATGAAATCAGACCCTTATCTTACACTATATACAAAAATTAATGTAAAAATAGATTAAAGACCTAAATGTAAGTAGTGAAATGATAAAATTTGCTCAAAACACATAGGGGGAAATCTTCAGAACCTTGTATTTCAGTGATTTCCTACATGTGGCATCAAAAGTACAGGTAATAAAAGTAAAATAGACAAATGGGACTACATCAAATTTAAAAAACTTCTGCGCATCAAATGAAACAATAGAGTGAAAAGGCAACCAAACTACAGATGGCAGAAAACTTTTTGGAAATCATATACCTGATAAGGAGGTTAGTATCCAGACTAAATGAGGAACTTCTACAACTTAACAACAACAAAATAAATAACTTGATGTAAAAGATGGGCAAAGACTTGAATAGACAATTTTCAAAAAAAAAAAGATGAATGTTCAACAAGCATATGAAAAGATGCTCAACATCACTAATCATAAGAGAAATGCAAATCAAAACTATAATGAGATATCAGTTCACACTCCTTAGGATTGCCACCATCAGTTGAACAGAAAATAACAAGTATTGGCAAGGATATAAAGAAACTTGGAACCCTTGTTCATTGTTGGTGGAAATGTAAAATGGAGCAGCCATTATGGGAACAGTGTATGGGGGGAGGGATTCCTCAAAAAGTTAAAAATAGAATTATCATATGATCCAGTAATCCCATTCCTGGGTATATATCCAAATGAATTCAAAGCAATATCTTGAAGAGATATCTACATACTCATATTCATCACAGCATCCTATCTAATAAAAGAGAAACATGGTAATTAGCTGTACAGCTGCTACCCTTCCCATTGGCTAATCAGGGAGATATGCAAATTAACTGCCAGCCAAGATGGCAGCCGGCAGCCAGGCAGCTTGAAGAGAACAGGGAGGCTTGCTTGCTCCAGTGACAGCGGACTCCAACGTTCCCCGCCTGACTTGACGGCCTCTCAGCTGCAACTCTAAGCAACTATGTTGCAAATATAGAAGCTAAACAAAACCCCAGAAACCTGCTTTAGTCAGCAGGCTTCAGCCAGCCGGACCGCAACATTGTATCAAATAAAGAAGGTAAACAAAGGCCAGAAACCTGCTTTCAGCAGCTGAGGCCTCAGAGCTAAAGCTGGCCCAGAATAAAAAAAAGAAAAGAAAAAAAAAAGGAGCGATTGGGAGCTTCAGTCACCCTCCAGCCAGAAAATGGCCCTCAGCCCCTCAGCCAGACTGGCCAGGCACCCCAGTGGGGACCCCCACCCTGATCCAGGACACCCTTCAGGGCAAACCAGCCAGCTCCCACCCCTGCACCAGGCCTCTATTCTATATAGTAAAAGGGTAATATGCCTCACGGCACCAGGATCAGCTGATCAGCGTGACAGGGGGCAGCACCCAAACCCCCTGATTGCCCTGCGGCTCTGTGTGTGACAGGGGGCGGGGCCACAACATCCCTATCCGCCCTGCTCTGTTCGTGACAGGGGGAAGGTGCCCCAACCCCCTGATCAGCCCTGCTCTGTGCCTGATAGGGGGGAGCTCCCCAACCCCCTGATCGCCCTGTGGCTCTGTGTGTGACAGGGTGCGGCGCCCCAACCCCCTGATTGGCCCTGCTCTGTGTGTGACAGGGTGAGGTGCCCCAACCCCCTCCCCCCCCCAACGGGCCCTGCTCTGTGTGTGACGGGGTAGACCCATAACCTCCCCATTGGCCCTGCCCTGAGTGTGACAGTGGCGGCGCCCCAACCCCCTGATTGGCCCTGCTGTGTGGGTGATAGAGGGCGGCGCCCCAACCCCCTGATCCGCCCTGCTCTGTGTGTGAACAGGGGGCGTTGCCCCAACTCCCCTATCAGCCCTACTCTGTGAGTGACAGGGGGGAGCTCCTCAACCCCCTGATGGCCCTGCTCTGTGCGTGACAGGGGGGAGCTCCCCAACCCCCTGATCGGCCCTGCTCTGTGTGTGACAGGATACAGC
>NW_005871412.1:759181-767569 GCF_000147115.1 Myotis lucifugus
GGGGAGCTCCTCAACCCCCTGATTGGCCCTGCTCTGTGCATGACAGGGGTGAGCTACTCAACCCCCTGATCGGCCGTGCTCTGTGCGTGACAGGAGGGAGCTCCTCAACCCCCTGATCGGCCCTGCTCTGTGTGTGACAGGGTACGGAGCCCCAACCCCCCTGATGGGCCCTGCTCTGTGAGTGACAGGGGGCAATGCCCCAACCCCCTGATCGGCCCTGCTCTGTGCATGACAGGGGGTGGCGCTGCAACTTCCCTATCGACCCTGCCTTGAGTGTGACAGGGGCGGTGCCCCAAACCCCCAATCAGCTGTACCCTGAGCATGACTAGGGGTGGCATCGCAACTTCCCGATCCGCCCTGTTCTGTGCATGACAGGGGGCGGCGCCCCAACTCCCCAATCAGCCCTGCTCTGAGCCCGACCAGTGGCTGCACCTAGGGATTGGGCCTGCCCTCTGCCACCCGGGAGCAGGCCTAAGCCAGCAGGTCATTATCTCCTGAGGGGTCCCAGACTGTGAGAGGGCACAGGATGGGCTGAGGGACCCCCTCTCCCCCCCGAGTGCACAAATTTTTGTGCACTGGGCCTCTAGTTATTTATAATAGCTAAAGATTGGAAGCAACCCAAATGGCCCTCAACAGATGAATGGATAAAGAAAATGTGTAATATGTATGTAATGGAATATTATGCGACCTTATAAAGGAAGGAAATCTTGCCATATGCTACAACATGGATGAACTTCATGGGTATTTTACTAAGAAAATAATCCAGCCACCAAAGGATAAACAGTGTTTAATTCCACTGACATGAAATATCTAAAGTAGACAAAATCACAGAAACAAAAAGCATAAAGGTGGCTGCTTGCCAGGAACTGAGGGAAGGAGCTTGGAAACCAGTGTTTAGTAGGTAGAGAGTTTCAGTGTTGCAAGATGAAAAAGTTTGAGGATTTGTTGCATTAAAATGTGAATGTACATAATTCCACTAAACTGTACATTTAAAACTGGCTGAGATGGTAAACTTTAGAGTCTATGTTTTTTATCATGATAAAAAAGAACACAAAAAAAACCAATTTTGAATCCACATGCACATAAACTACATGAACATACAGAGGAAAGGCAGTTGGGTAAAATAAAGTGACATGCAAATAAGAGGGTTAAGAGTTTGGCTTTCCTTCCTGGGCAGTGTGGCTCAGTGGTTGAGTGTCAAACTATGAACTGGGAGGTCACAGTTCAATTCCAGGTCAGGGCACATGCCAGGGTTTTGAGCTGGATCCCCAGTAGGTGGCATGTACTAGTAGGAGGCAGCAATCAATGATTCTTATCATTGATGCTTCTATTTCTCTCTCCCTTCCTCTCTGAAAGCAATAAAAATTTATAATAAAACGATTGGCTTTTCTGTTTTAATAGAAAGGTGGGCTATAGCTAGCTTAATGAAAAAGAGACTAGTCATGAAAAAGAAAAACAGAGACTAGTCATATTTTAGAAAAAAACATATAATCCTGTCAAGGTTATCTACTTTACAAGTTAAATATAGCAAATAAGGGTTCATTAATCAAGTATAGCAAACAGAACGGATGTCTCACACCTATGTGTCCAGCTCACTCGACAAGCTGAAAACAGAAACATGTAGTAAAGATAAGAAAGCTCATTAAACTTTTAGGACTAATTTTTGGTTGATAGGTCGAAAGATTATCAGCTAGAAATTGCATATTATGGCCAACTAAGTGGGTGCTCTCCTCCAAAATAATGTAGCTTTGTTAGAAAAACTTCCCTTCGTTCCACCACCTTCAAAAAGATAGAAGTAGCAAGATTTCCAGCCTAGAGAAATTGATTAAGGGGAGGAGGAAGTAGGCAGGGCCTGGTACCAATAGAATCAAGTAGGGAAGAAGGGCAGACGATATGTATATAATTACATGGCAAGTTACAGTCGATGTGGCATAAGTCCATTCTGGTCAGAGAATGGCTGCAGTGATTCCCATAGTGGCCTAGGCAGCCAAGTGGGAATTAAGGTAAAGGTGATGTTAGACAGTCACCTTGAACGTGGCTGCTCTTGTCCACCAGAGGTGGGGACAAATGCCCAAGAACCAAGAGACCATACAATGGAGAAATAAAAGAATATTGCAGAGAGCATTGGGGCTTTTTATTCTTTTGCTACTATGTATAAATGCATACCTGAGATTAGATAGTAAATACTAAGGACGAATGAATACTAAAAAGCACAAAAGCAGCCCCAGGCTCCAATTTCTCCAACCTATTTTTATAGCTTGGGGAGTTTCTAAGGAAAAGAGCCATCTCTGGGTGAACTGATAACCAGTCAGAAAGATAAGAGACATCTGAGTTCTCACAATCTAGGGGCAGGGGCGATTTGGCTCAATTGTTCTGCTAACTGTAATTATAGCTACAGTGCTCAGTTTTGCAAATAATGGTTTGCAGAAACAGAGGCTTTGTGAGGCTTTGTGAATTTTGTCATCTAATAATGTTTTTCATTGACATGGTAACCCTATGTAATAAAGAGCTAATATGCAAATGGTTGTCACACCCTCGTGCCCTCATGCCCTCTCGCCAGGGCTGGGTGACCTGAGGCTGTGCCCCCTGCCTGGTGGGGCTTTACGAAGGACCTGAGGCTGCACCCCCCGATCCTGTGGGGCTTGACAGGGGTGGGGCCGGCTGGGTCTGGGTCTCGGGCAATTTCGAGGTGTGCGTGGGTGAGCAGAGACTTGACTCTGGGTCCCGCCGCGCACCCCAGCCTCTGACAGGAGGGAGATTTTCATATACATTTTATTAATTTTCTTTCATCTCTTGCACTTCTATTATAGAAAAAGGGCAAATAGAAAATTTAAAATATTTTCTCTAATTAATTCCCTTTTAATGTGCAGAATTTCGTGCACTGGGCCACTAGTTAATTATATAATTAAGGCAATGTTGGGAATCTTAGAAAATCAAGGAAATGCTGATATGAAATTATCATCCAGCCCTTAAGACAGTACTGCCAATAGTAAACCTCTGGAACAAATTTCAAACATTCTACCTTCTTTATAACCAAACTGTGCTTTCACTTTCCTTAGCTTGGAACATCTTACCTAGCCTATGGCCTGAGCTTGCAAGAGAAATGAAGCCCAGTCTTGCACATAAGCAGAGTATGGTATTGTTTATGGGTTTCCAGAATGAAAAGTCCCCTGAACTTCTGTGTGGACAAGCCTGTCTATCATGAGTGTGGATTTAGTCCTTGGGGTTATGATATGGCCCACTTAGAATAAATCTATTGGGAGGTAAGCATTCCAATGAGAAGTAACTTATATTATAAATGGTTATTAACATAATTTGATCTGGGTCCTCAGACTGAAGTAAGCCAGGCTACTAAAAAGCAGATTGCTGCAAGGTTAAAAGAATTATAGACAAGAAAAACCGGGGGACACTCCAAGGGAATTGCCTCCTTCCATACTGTGGGGGGCTAGTCCTAATTACAAGGAAATGATCAAGACTATATTTTGGCAAAAGGAAAATTGTACTCCATGCATTACTGTTTTAAACAACTATTTCTTTTGGGGTTGTTTTATGTGAGTGCCATCTTTAGTTAAGGGCTTGAAGGGAATAAAAAAGGACTAAAGCTATTGAATTGCCAATTATTTACTACCGCTGTCCTAGACTGCATGCAATTTTTATAAATTCATCATTTGGGAAATTGTTTTGCTTTGGGGCTTGGGAAGTACTGCTTTGAAGGACTAGTACTGAAGCCACTGTAAAAGGAGTTCTAAATTGAGTGCATAACAAGGAAGACCAGAGGAAAAGGGCCTCTAGGAGGAGAGTGCCAGTAAAGGCCAGCACTCCCACCCACAGGACTCACGCCCAGGGCCCGGTGTTAGAAGGAGTTGTCTACCTTGTTCGCCCAGGTCAGAAGGCCAGCATGGAATATACTACAAACAGTAAGATATCAGCTGGAAGAAACTAGCATCCCTTTTAACTCCATTGGTTAAGTCTGGATATCTTTTTTAAAAGGGGGAGCCAATTTAAAGTATCACCTCTGGAAAAATCACTGAAGAGGCCAGGTTCCCCAGTCTGGTCCCCACAGCTAGAATTCAAAACCCTTGTAATAGAGCAGAAACAAAGCTGTGGACACTTTCTGCCGTCATCATTTCCTCCCAGGAGTATAGTTATAAACCCATCAGCAGTGGGTCTGTAACTGCCAGACTTGTACCCTCAGGGGTGCTGTCCCCTGCCAGTGTCCCCCAGTATCTTCATGACACACATTCAGGGAAAACTGAGGACAGGCTCAGGAGCAGGTCTCACCCAGACAAGGATGAGAATAGATAAGATGCAGCCACTATATTTAGCAAGGTGACTCAACGAGAGGAAAGGGGAGATGGATTTAATTCCCCTTTCTTTATCTATTTCCAACTTACTGAAACCAGAGTGGGGAAATGAACATAAAAGAGACCTAGGTTTTAATTCTTTCCTAAAATAGAATTATGTAGGTGGGAGATGACGTAATGGGAAGCTTCTCCCAGAAGTCAGGGGCCTTGGATTCTGGTTCTAACCCTATGACCTTGAACTAGTCAATTTTGTTTCTAGACTCAGAGCTCATCACACACAAACTGAAGAGATGATACAAGAATAATGTCTGTAGTCTATTTCACCTCCCCCAAAAGTCCATGCTCAATGTATTTATGACCACGCTAACTTCAGAAATGAAAGCAATAAAACTTGAACTTTTCAGAATCAGTGGAAATTAATGGAGTTTACAGATTCAAATGTCTACAGACCCCAACTTGTAACACTGTTTTAGAACTGCATTAGTAATCTAAGAATTTCTTCCATCTATCCCCAAGCCATTATAATTCAGTTAAAGGATGTTAAGCTTTTGGATATTGTACTCGAGACTTTATGCCAAAGTAAAGATATCGCTCAAGGCCCATTTGAATTTTTATGGCTCTAATGATGTCAGTTTGCAAGGTGGACTATTTCCTTTGGAAAATGAAGAGTCCTCCCGGGTGACAGAGCAGACGGTAGGCCCACTTTTACTTATGGCTCCGATTACATAGATGCTGCACCTTAAATAATTCATATGATGTGATCATACTAGGGCCTCATCTGTGGAAACAGACTGAACTGAAACCAAATATGTCCCAATCTGTATCCTAATCACTGTTCAATAGCAGAGACGCGGTGGAGAGTCCATTAGGCTAGTGGAGTCGGGAGGCTCATGCTACTTAGGCGCTGAGCAGATGCTCAATTCTGGTTAAAATGCCTCGTTCTACCCCACCCCCAGCCGAGAGCTCCATAATGTAAGCTGACTTACTGACTCAATTAGACAAGAGCTGGCTTTGGGGGTTCATAGACAAAACCATGCAGCAGTCAGCCTCCCCATTCTCACTGAAAAAAAACAACACACACCAATGACTGATACTGCAGTAAGCTAGAGAATGTCTACAAACACTGCGGTGATGTGCATATACTTCCACTTACCAACAGGAACACAGTGAGGGACGGCAATACCACTGTTTTAAACTGAAGATTCCATTTCAGTTCAAACTTTGTGCTTCAAAGTTTGAGATTGGGTGATGTCATCATTTATAAAAATCATACCAAAGGAAAAAAGGACCCTCATGAAAATTGATTATTCATAGGAATTGCCTCCTATCTGAGACCAGTGAAACCCTTGTCAAATGTGAATGCTATTTTTCTAGATAGAATCATGCCCCCTGTAACATAGGCTGGGTAACTGTAATTATAGATTTTATAGATAGGGGCCCTGAGGTCTATTTAGTAAAGAATTGTAACTTCATTACTAAATAATCAAGCCAGTGATTCATGACCTCAGGGTTCAGGTCCTTTTCCACTAGAAAATATTAAGTGCTATTTGCTGCCTTAATCCTTACCTATGAGCCAGATGAAGTGGTAAAGCAGTCCTCACATAGCTGAGCTACAGGCATCAAAAAGGAGGCAGGAGAAGGGGAGGGACTGCAGCAAAACCGCACCAGCTAGAAGCTGCACCTTATGCTTAGCAAGAAGCACTGAGAACCAAGCATTTTCTAGAACACACACTTGGACTAGAAGACACTATGGGATGGTGGGATGTGGGCAGGAGCCAGAGATGCCAGGTCAACACTGAGCTCTGTTGCCCATGAGCTGTGTGACTGGAGCAAATTTCTGAACTTCCCGTGACCGGTTCTTCTCACCCATAATGCAGGGATAATATGCATTCTTTGCATTGTTGCAAAGAAATGAGTAAACTCTACATGGCATGTTAGGCCTCCATCAGGAGCACCTTTCTTAGCACACCTGCTGCATGCAGCCACCAAGTCCTTCCAAGGCCACAAGGTTCAATCTGAACCAATCGACCAAATATTCCCATTGATCATCACGGGCAAAAATTAATACGTGCTTTTCCCACACAGCTTCCAACAGGCCACAGACAATCAAAACATTCTCACATATAAGAAGCACACTGAAATTTGCTCCTCCAGCACTTTTGGGGGAGATAGCTGGAAGTGGATTAAAAACAAAACAAAACAAAAACAACCCCAAAACCAAAAAAACAACCTGACCTTTCCCTCTAGCAAAGTTTAGAACAAAGGGAAAGAAGCAATTTTAAGTAAAGTAAAAGTGGCTCTTTATCTCCTTTTCTACCTGAAGGAAAAGAGATGTCTGGTTATTTCTATAATTGTTTTTAAATGTCCTTCAAGTACACACACTTGACAAGAATCTACAAACCTGGGAAAGAACTGTCATGTGGAGCAGAAATGTGTGTGTGTTTTTTGCTGTGTTTAATATTAGATTTTTATTATAACCATTTAAAAATGTTAATCACTTCCTGTATACTAGTAAAGTATGATTTTAGGACTCAGGCTCTGAATCAAAATGGGTTTGAATCTTGGCTCTCCCCCTGACTTGCTGTGTGTAGATCTACAAAATTGAAATAGTAATTCAAATAGTAAGAGTAAGTTCCTAACAATCTATGTGAGACAAAGGAATACAAAAGTCCATGCGAAGCAATTGGAACAGTGCCTGTTTTTTAAAAGTAGTAGATCAATGGGGGATTAAGAGTAGGCACATGTAATACTTTCAACAATAAAGATGTTTTTTAAAATAAATAAATACCATTTAAAAATAAAAGTATTAAGGCAACTCACATGATTCCTATATTCACATCTTCATTGCTGTATAAACTATAAAATCCCTTTGTGACCTTTGTCATTTTTTATTTATTTTTAAATATATTTTATTGATTTTTACAGAGAGCAAGGGAGAGGGATAGAGAGTTAGAAACATCGATGAGAGAGAAACATTTATCAGCTACCTCCTGCACACCCCCTACTGGGGATGTGCCAGCAACCAAGGTACATGCCCTTGACCAGAATCGAACCTGGGGCCCTTCAGTCCACAGGCTGACACTATCCACTGAGCCAAACCGGTTGGGTGACCTTTGTCTTTTAAAATAAAAATGTGTATACATGCCTTCCAGTTTACAATAAAAATATAAAATAAAATAAAAGTAGTAGATGTTAGCAATTATACTTCATTATTACTGAGTGAATCTAACAAGCCTTTAAAATAAATATTTTAAGTAAAGACTGGGAAGGCTAGTTTAACTCTTGAGAGTCTGAAGGAACATCTATATATCTATATCTATATCTATATATACATAAGAAGTAATATGAAAATGAGGTCGGGACTCCATAATGGTCACAACCAGCTCAGGAGTAGGGCCCGGGCGCGGCCCCGAGCCTGAGAGAACAACACGCAGGCATGGCCCAGAGCCTGAGAGATCAACACAGAGGGGTGCCTGCTCCGAGCCTCCATGGCAGGCTGGGGCAGGCCCCCAGCAGGCACACACACACACACATACACACACACACACACACACACACACACACACACACACGGGGAGCGGACCTAAGCCGTCAGTAAGACATCCCCTGAGGGCTCCCGGACAGTGAGAGGGGGCAGGCTGGGCTGAGGGACCCCCACCCTCCAGTGCACAAATTTCGTGCACCGGGCCTCTAGTTTCATAATAAAGTCACTGAAAAATTCTTTGATATTCATGTTGCCTGCTCTTATCACGGGAAAAACAACATCCCATCACCACATTTACACCTGATACATGACACGAAGCAATCCTATATAATAAAGGGGTAATATGCAAATTAACCCTCATGCCCTCACAAGATGGCTGCCTATGACCAGGCTGGCAGGGGGGTTAGTGAGGGAAGACCAAATGACTGACAGCAGGCTGCGTGGGGTGACCAGGCCAGCAGGGGGACCGTGAGGGGCAACTAGGCCGGCGGGGGGGGGGGAGTTGGGGCAGTTAGGGGCAACCAAGCCAGCAGAGGGCGTAGTTGGGGCAATCAGGCCAGCACGCAGAGGCAGTAAGGCATGATCAGGCTCGCAAGGGGG